>NC_058166.1:7242087-7254158 GCF_020080835.1 Cotesia glomerata | reverse complement strand
TTGAAATTATTATTATTATTATTATTGCTTCATTATTTTTATAAGGATTATTATGTATTAATAATTTTAATGTTAAATTTAATATTAATTTTATATTAATTATCATTAATAATTATAATTATCTATATATAGATAGGGAAAGTGGGTTTCGTAGACCGTCAATCACGCAAAAACTACTGAACATATTGACATGGGACTAGGACCATTCGACGCGGAATGAATTGTAGATGGTTATAGGCTACTTATTTTTCAAATTCCATCAATCCTTCACTATTTTTATTTCTATTTAACTTAGATAAACATTTTTCCCGCCCATGAAAACAAAAAGACGAGCATTTTTCTTCAATTTATTTGTTTTTTATCGGCATAAAAGGAAATAATTTTAATACGTTACTTTTTGAGAATTTAGTTCCATATATACCTACGCGTGGGCGAATGCGTGGGTGGAAAAATATACATTTATAACGAAATAGGGTTCCTTTGATAAAAGTTGACGTCAAAACTACTGAAGCTATCGGGATGGGACTGCTACCTTTCGACGCAGAATTTTTCATATATGGTTATAGGCTACTTATTTTTGGATTTTATCAACCCTTTTCTCATTTTTTACGATTAATTTTTTATATACATTTTTTCCCGCTAATAAAAACAAAAGACTCATTTTTCATTCATTTGTTTTTAATACGATTATCTTTTGTTTTTATTACATAACCTTAATATTTGATTGATTTCACGTCATTTAAAAAAAGTTAAAGAAAGAAGCTAATTATGTCTGGTGAACTAAGTGTTGAAAATTTATATTTATATGCTGATCGTATGTTTGGTTATGGTAAAATTGGTTTCAAGAATTAAAATAGTTAGATATCTATGAAATCTACTGAAAACATGGTTGTTTATCAACTAGGACTTTTTGAAACATAAAATTTAGACCCTGTCTATTGAGCTTCAATTGCACCTGTTAAAAATTTCCTTGCAACAACCACCTCTTTGCCATGGGAAAAAGTTATTGTAAGCTTTCCAAACCTTAACATTAGAGTATGTAGTAATTCGGTCAACGAACTTAGAATTTTACATACATGTTATTTTTGCTGATTACATAACCTTATAAATTGTTCTTATTACGGGATCGAGGGAATGTTACTGATTAAAATGAATGCATGCATTTTCCAACATTGCTGGTATGTAAAAAAACATGTTAAGTTTATTTTTCTATGAAAAATTGATGTCGCTGAGAAAATTTTAAATGACAAAAAGTTCTTCGGCACTTTGAAGCTAGACAGACTTCAGCTTTACTTATGAGACTTGCAATGACATTAACTAAAACTTTCAATACTCATTTGGAATCTGTGCAAGTCGAAACAATACTCTATATTAAATTTCAAGTCTAGGCATCTAAAAAATGCAATTCTATAAAGCGCCCAGCAGAGCGAGGCTGAGTAACTTTAGCTAGTATTAATATAATTATATTAATATTAATTATTTTAATAATAATGTTATTGTAATATTATTATATTAAATAGATTATAAAGATAAGGATTATTATATTAAATAGATTATAAAGATAAGGATCTTTGTTTTCGACCCTGTTCTCGATCTCCTTGCCCTGACAACCACCGGCCAACTTTTCCGGCAAAATTTTTGCAATCTTCACAGTCACCAAGTTTCTCTTTTACTACATCTGCAATAAAAAAATAAATAAATAATTCGATACATTAAAAACACAATTATATAAAAATCATTTCATACCTTCCATACACTTAAATGTTTCTGTTGCGCTAAAATTAAGTTTTCCCACGCCTTTTATTCTTTTCCAGTACCAGAGTAATTTTTTTCAACATTTTTGGTCATCAGTGCAGATGCCATTTTACAAATGCATCCTATCGCTGTTTTTTCGCCAAAAATTTTGATCCGAAAATATGCAAGCTGGAAATAATTATAATAGCTTATAATAATTTTCTCCCAATATTTAAATCATTTTCACTAGAATAAAAGCTTGAATCAATTTTATAAACCTTTTGTCTTATAAATGCTTTTTCGCGCCAGTAGCCCTCAGCGCCTGGCGCGCACCCTAGCAGTCTTATATTGTTTTGTTGTGTCAACAACAACGGACGTGGGTTACAATTACTGGAATAAAAAACTTAATAATTTTTTTATTACATAAACGCAAAAATTTGATTTTTAACAATGGGGAAATCCAAAAAACGTTCCCGATCAAGTTCAGTGGAAAGTAGACCCCCCAAGCTATCTAAGAAAGATTTACAATGCCAAATTGAAGCCATCGCCAAGAGCGTCCAGGAGCTTTTAAAAGCGCAACAGGATTTGCAGGCTATAGTTAACAAAACTGCAGAACAGAATAAAGGTGAGAATGGTTTGTTTTTTGGGAAAAAATATTACACATAGATATATGTGTTGGTATGTCTCTTCCATATGAAGTTTCACACAGGTTATTTCCACACGAACATAACCTAGTTCTCTATGGACATAAAGTTTGATGTTTATTTTTTTTTTCCAAAGCATTATTCCCACAAAAAAAAAGCTTAGCAAGCCATCATTATAAAAATTTTTCTTTATTTTTATTACAGTGGAGGACAATATTTCCAACAAGGAAAATTCAGAACAATGGTGGACAAGCTCGATTTGGACGATGAACTTCGTGAAGTGCTTGGGGAAGAGATCCCGAACACAAATACATCAGTCAAGGTAAATGACAGCCTGAAAAGATGGTGGGAGACTTGGATATCAAAGGGTTTAACTGGAGAGGTTAAAAAAGCTCTACTAAAGAAATATGTTTGAGATGGAGAATTCCAAACTGAAGCACCCAAGGTTAACCTTGAAATTCAGCGTCACTTGACTGAGATCGCGAAGAAACGTGATGATCACTTTACTGACACACAAAATTGTGTTGGGTCAGCATTATCATCTTTAAGCTCAGCTATATCTCTGTTGTCAGATAGCTCATCAGAGGAGATCGATCAAATTACTTTGACGAAATATCTCTGGGACACTGGAAAAATCTTGAGTGATGTTTTCCACCAACAGTCAATAGCGAGGAAATCATTTATTACTCCAACTCTAGATAAGGACATAAAATCTACTCTAGAGGCTAGTATCCCAGACGAATGGCTTTATGGTCAGAAACTTAATGACCAGGTTAAAGATGCAAAGGCCATCGTAAAAGTGGCTGCATCTTTAAAACCTTCTGAAAAACCAGCTGTCAAGAAACAGGCATCCAGGACTGCGTCTCAGGGAAACTTGAGAGGTCCACCTGCGAGGTTCAGGCAGGTGGGCAGCTATCAGCAGAGAATATTCTTCTCAAACACGAGGTACAAGCCGAGATCCACGGCAGGGACGTCGAAGCCCCCACTGAAGCCCAACTCAGAGAAGAATAGGAAGTAGTGGAGATTGTTGTTGAAGAACAACAAGAGGTAAATAAATTAGCAGGCAGACTCAGTTTTTTCACAGAGAATTGGAAAGGTGTTTCACATGATAAATTCATCTTTGATTGTCTTAAAGGTTATAGTATTCCCTTTAAATCCCAACCCATACAACTTGTAGAACCCAGTGAACCTGTAAGGTCTCCGGGTGATGAAGTACGGGTCCAGCAATCTGTCGGTAAACTTTTGAAAAAGGGGGCTATTGAGCCTTGCTCAGATATTGAGGGTCAGTTTATATCGTCGTATTTCCTAGTACCAAAAGCAGATGGGTCGGATCGTTTTATTATTAATTTAAAGCAATTAAATGAGTTCATTGAGACATATCACTTCAAAATGGAGGACCTGAGATCCGCTAGAGATCTCATTGATAAGGGCGCGTTCATGGCTAACCTAGACTTGGAGGATGCGTATTTCCTGGTCCGGATAAAAAGATCCTCTAGGAAATACCTTAGATTCAGATTTGAGGGCCAGCTTTATCAATTCGTGTGTCTACCCTTTGGCTTGTGTTCTAGTCCTCATACATTTACAAAAATAATGAAACCGGTGGTTAATAAACTTAGGTCAAAAGGTTTTTTATCGGTAGTATATCTCGATGATTTTCTATGTGTAGGCAAAGATTACGAAGCTTGTAAGAATAATGTGCAGAGTACGATAGGCCTCTTAGAGGAACTTGGTTTTATTATTAACTATCGTAAGAGTACGACGACTCCTAATAGAAGGTGTAAATATCTAGGTTTTATCTTGGACTCGGAGAAATATTGTGTAGAACCTACAATCGAGAAGAGATTTTTATTTTATCGCTAGTCTAGTTTTGACAGTGCTACTGTTAGTTACTTATTATAATTACCTATATATCTTTGAAGGTATAGTTAAAATTTTTTTTTAACATTGTATTTCATATTGGTAAATTTTTTTTATAAAACCTCTTTTTGTGAAAACGATATGAGTGTAAATTTTTTATAATAATTTTTGAGTACCAAAATTGATCGTAGTGCTGGTAGATATTTATTTTTTTATTACTTTCGATAACAACCTTAATCTACGACATATTTAGAGTGCTATGTATTGATAGCAATGTTAGTAGATAAGTATGATTCATTGGAAATATTTTTATATAATGTTTGATATTAAAGTAGGAAAAATTATTATTGGGTTTTACGCTAATGATAGTAATAGTAGTAGAAAAAAAAACATTATATCAATAATAATTCGAATCGTTCGGAGTCCATAAATTGATAAAATTCAAAGCGAGATAAGCTTTGAAATTTCTCAGTAATGTTAATAGCGTTTTTAAATTGTTTATGTCATTTTCGTCGAGTTTTTAAGTTAAAAAATGCTCGTTGTTGATGAGAAAATCAATTACGCTGATGAAAATGATTTTTTTAAAATAACAAAAAATAGAATTACAGAAAAGTATTATCATAAATTGATATACGTAAGTAATAGAAACACGTCTTTTTCTGTGCTCTTATTTTTGGGTATTTTTCTGCGTTATATGCCTTCGGGCTTTTTTGTTGCAGTTACAGTTGTAAGTGCCTTTTTGCAATCTCTCTGGATTGCAAATCAAACCCTGCATCTCAAACCCCTGGTGATATACAATCTCGTTTGGATGCTGAATTGGCTAAAATTTTGAGCGTGAATTCATTCAATATTTATGATCATGCTAAATTGAAACAATACTCAGAAGTATTAAGACGTTATCTATTTTTTAAAAATAGAGAACACAATAACATTCCAGTGACAGAAAAAAAAGAAGTTGACAATAGTGAAGTTGTTCCTGATCTTACAGATTTTTCTAGCATTAATAATAATGAGAATATTAGTACCGCAGTGGCAGCAGATAATACTCAGCATAATAGATCATATCAAACTTCAGACATAATAACTGGTGTTCCGAAATCATATCAAGCATTGGCTAAAAATATTCTACGACATATTGAGTCTGTAGATGGTGACAGGAGATTAAACTGGGACAATAAAGGAAGTGTTACTTTGGATGGGCGTAAAATACCTGGTGGTAATATAGTTGATCTCATAAACGATGCTGTACGTCACCGAAAATCAGTAAAAGCTACCGGTAGAAACTTTTTTGCTGCATATTTACAAGAAATAAATACTCCCCGAGAGTTTGTAGGAAATAGTAGTTTCTGGAATAAAGATGTAGTAAATATAAAAAGACTACCTCTCAATACATCTACACCTAAACGTATAAATAAAAGTAATATTTCATCAGAAAACTCACAAAGTTTTCAATCTCCTGCAAATAGTACTTTACAGAGTGGTGGTAATAAAAAACAGATGTATAAAAATTCATTCAAATGGTTACGGCTATAGAAGAAACTCTTAAAAAAGAGTATTACAATCCGTCTAATCCTGTATCATACTCCGGAGCACGTAATTTAGTGGGAAAATTCAAAAAAAATATACCCGAAGAAAAAATAAATGAATGGTTAGCTGCGCAGGATACTTACACTAGACATAGACCTACACGGCGTAAATTTCCAAGGTTACATTATACTGTTTCAAATATAGATAATGTATGGGAGGCTGATCTTGTAGAAATAAAATCTTTAAAACTTTATAATGATGGTGTGTCCGGCATTTCTTCTTGTTGTAATAATAGATGTATTAAGTAACATATGTATGGGTTGAACCCTTACTAGATAAATTGCCAAGTCTGTTCATTGCAAGGATTTAAAAAATATTTTTTGACCGAAGTACTTAATGGACGTAAACCTTTCATGATCCAAACAGATAAAGGAAAGGGAATTTTGTAGCAGGTAGTGGTGTACAAGAATACTTTAAATTATCAAAAGACATTGGCCATACTTTTAGAACTGCACGAAACCCCGATGTAAAAGCAAGTGTTAGTAGTAGAACGTGTTAACAGAACTTTGAAAGAACGGAATGTGGCGCTATTTTAGTCCATCTGGAAAACTTATAAATACATTGATATTTTACAACAATTAGTTGGGGCTTATAATCATACAAAACATCATAGCTCGATAAGGATGGAGCCTGCATCAGTAAATTTAGATAACGCTTGGGGAGGTGTTTCGTAATATTCAAAAACGATATCCTGTGATAAGACCTCGAAAAAAACTCTTTAAATATAAGGTGAATGATTATGCGTGTACGGATCAGTAAATATAAGTCTACGTTCCGAGAAAGGTTATGAGGCTGGTTATACTGAAGAAATTTTTTCAAGTTACAAAAACTAAACTACGTTCAAAATATTCCTCTACTTATGAATTCAAAAAGATTTCAAATGGTGAAGAAATTGATGGTTTTTTCTATGAACAAGAAATAGTGCGAGTGATTAAGGATCTTGAAAAAGAAGAATTTCTAATTGAAAAAATCATTAAAACCAAAGGAAAAGGAAAAAATAAACAATATTTTGGATTCTTACATCAACAATATCAGAATGAATAAAACAGAGTTTCTTATGGTTTTACCAAGTGATGGTAGTATGAATTATTTTCCGGACAACACGGCAGCTCATTACACAACAATGCTACCAGATCAATGCTAAAAGAAATACAGTTCCCTGCAAGTTTTTTTCACATTCAGTCGAAAAAAGAAGGAGGGGTGTATTTAGTTAGCGCTGGCCCTGCCGCCTATGGAGTTCCTGATATATATTCAGATTTTTACTTACCCAGAGGACATTATACAGACCTAAGGAAATTCATGTCAGTTTTGAATAACTTCCCTGATACTGCAGAACATTTTCACTTTAAATTAAATGATTCAGGATTTACCACTGTAAAAAGAATTTGTGAACCTCCGAAATGTAAAGATACCAGTTATCGTCTTTTGTTATCTCCAACTTTATTAGATATTTTAGGTTTTAACCGCTATGACGATAGAACCAATCAAACAGACTTTCTTTTAGGTACAAAAGACAGTGATAGTTATGAATATATAAATGTAAGTGAAAGACCCTTCAGTTTGACAAGAAGGATACCCGATAGATTTTTCATTTATTGCGATATTTGTGCTCCATATGTAACTGGAGACATAAATTCGGCGTTATTACGAGCAGTACCCCAGAAACAAGTTTATATTCATATGGAATGACTGTCACCAATAATTACGGCTCTCCTAATTATATACCCCTTATATCGAACTCCTTTAGAACAATGAGCCTTTTTCCTGAAGTACGAAAAATTACTCACTAGCGGCGCTAGTAGTTCGGTAGGGACAAACATTGTCAGAGCTCCATTTAATCACATAGTAAAGTGGACTTATAAAAAACATGTTTTTGACCGAAGACGACGTTCCTGAAGCAAAATTAAAATTTGCAACCGTAAAAGACAATAATGTTGTCACATTAAAACGTTGGTTTGCGTGCCGTAACTTAAAAGTTACCGGAAAAAAAAATGAATTAATTGACAGGTTAGTATACAAACTCTAGTAAAAAACTAGCGGTAAATTCAAACTGTAACAAGAGAAATTGAAAATAATTATAAATTTAAGATTTATTTTAGAGTGAAATATGAATGAAATATAAATGGTAATAAATAAACGTTATTATATGTAATAAATGAATACGATTAAGTAACAGACAGAGGTTATATGTCATTTTAATTTATATCCAATAACTGCAACTAATAGAAGGATTTGTTTCTAGTTAAAAATATTTTTAATATTTAACAAATCATTTATTAGAAACCACTTTTTAATCCTTAACAAATATTTCTTAGTAAGATTTACTACTATCTAACAAATGAACATCAGATTGATACAAACAAATCATTTTAAATACTAAGAAAGATTAGTTTAATACTGTAAAAAGTGCTCCCTAATATTTGTTAACTATTAACAACATTTTTTTGGCATTAAATAACTTCTATCAGTGTGAAAAAAATTTGTTATTCATTTTTATTCATTTAATTACTTTCAAAAATAATTTTGAAAACATGTAATTGATGATTCTAAGTACTTAGTTTATTAGTTATTTAGAACTTTATAATTTCGTAATCTTTTATTGAAATTCCAACCTCGTCGATATGAGGTTTTTGTTAAATGGTATAAAAACAGATTTTCTTTCTGGAGCAAGCGATTATCTGATGTACACTTTGCAAACTACAACAAAAGCTTGTTACATAGTATTGTTAAAATAGTTAAATATTATTAAATATTGAAATAAGATAGCGTAAATAACACTGTCTTAAAATGAAAATATTTTATGTCTGTCTCTACTAATAGTGTTCGTGGCACGTTCGCTGTACTACTTCAGGAAAAAAGCGTTCATTGAAATAGATATAAGAAATAATAATGGCTGATCCCATGCCATTTGAGTACGGACCTTTGAACGCATGACACTTCTAACTTTAAGAGAGAATTGATTAAAGAATGACTTCATTATTATATTGAGTAACATTATAATACTCAAGCGGGTGGAGGCGGTTATAAAGAAAAATATAATAGATTTGGCAAAGTTTATGTTGGTTCTTATCAACACGGTCATGGTATAGCAGGTGCTTTTCTCTGGGAGGACTCTGCAGAGTTGTCCCTTTTCTCGGTAAAGCGGCAATGAGCTGTAGGAAAAGAGGCCTTCATGCAGGTATGAATGTATTGGAGTGACGTTACAAACAGGGCAAATTCCTTTCAAACAATCATTGGAACACAGACTTACAGAAACAGGGATGCGACTTAAAAAGAAAGGCATCAGAAAAATTTGATGATATGATGCGTGGGTCTGGGTACATAAAAGTCAGCGAATACGTAGATTAACTCACACAAAGTGCATAACCGCGGGAAGAGTGCGGAAGCGTAGTAGTAAGAAAAAAGGCTACCAAAAAGAGGATAACTTCAAAACAAAAATAAAACGTAAAGTGAAAAAATCTAAGAAGCGTGACGTTTATGATATATTTAATTAATACAAAATGGTATCATTTTTACATTTCACTCAGAGTGAGTGTGCAAAATCAGAACTAGATTTATTCACACTACCTCCAACGCAAACAAGTATTGAACAATCACAATGGACATATTACAACCCTATGGCATCTTTATCGGACGATACACCGATAGAATTTGTTGGCGCTACCTGGACACGGTGAAGAATACATTGACTTATCACATACTATGATAAAAATTAAAGCAAAAATTGTACAAAAGTGATGGTTACAGTACAGCTGCTGAAATGATGTCTGTGGGTCCAATAAATACTTTTTTATATTCAATGTTTAATCAAGATAGATGCTCTTTTTTCAATCAAAAAAATGATTTCACCACCTAATCATGCCTACGCTTATAGAGCTTAGTATTGAATCATGTTTAAATTATGGAGTCGGATGCAAAAACTACTCATTCCTAAAAATGGCGTTGTGGGAGTATGGATACATTAGGGAGAATTTGATAGTGTAGAAAAGTATTAAAAATAAAGTGTCTAAAAGATAGAATGACATTCACAGCGAATGGAAAAGAGTTTGAAAATGATGGGTCATTTACATTGTGATGTTTTTAATCAAGATAAATTTTACTTAACGGAAAGTAGAAATGTTTCAGGAATTCGCTTAGTTCGATCTGAAAAATACATTTTGTCTTATGAATGGAAGTAAAATAACTACAATGTCAAGATTTTTGGAGGCTATGTTAATAACGAGAAGAGTGAAAAATTAACCCGAGTATTTTAATAGCTCATGCAAGAACAATTGTCAGTCAAACAACTGCAAAGCATCCGCTTACTAGAGTTGAAGCAGTAAAATCGTTTGTTTTATCCAAAAGGAATACTTAGGAAATACTATCGATAATGTGGTATTAGCCAGCCAATTACCTAAAAAGAATAATAGTTGGTTTTGTGGACAATAGAGCATACAACAGTTCCAAAACACATAATCCTTTCAATTTTCAAACTTTTTCATTAAACTATCTTTGTTTATACATCGATGGCCAACAATTGTTGGGTAGGGCACTACAGCCGGAATTTGGTAAAGATAAGTACTCTGAGGTAGAAGCATATAACACCTTATTTAGTGGAACGGGTGTCCACTTCGGAAATATGGGGTCATGGATCACACGCTTAGATTATCAATATGGAAGCACTTTTTATGCTTTTGATTTAACACCAGACCTATCCGCAAATTTGGCTTCTCATTGGAATTTAGTTAAGAACGGAAGTCTCAGACTAGAAATACGTTTTAGTAAAGCTCTTGAAGTTAATGTAAACTGTATTACATACTTAGAGTTTGATAACATTTTGGAAATTGATTCATCACGACAGGTTATAGTGGATTATAATTAAAGAGAAAATAGTGTATACTTTGTATATAGTTACGGTCTATCATCCGCTTCCTCGATTATTAGACAAAATTATTACTAGTAGTTTTGACTAAAAGTATATAACTAAAAGTTTTAAGAAGATGAATCAGTATTCAGTGTGTTACCTCGCTGTACAGACAATTTTATGGACACTCTTCAATTAGTACGACTTTTACCTTATACCGATGCAACCGTTGATCTATCCCGCAGACAAGATCCCATGGATCTGGCCTAAACCGTGTTCAATCATTGTCAATACCGATGATCACACAAAACCGGGATCTCACTGGGTCGCATTCTTCATTAATAAACATAGAGATGGGACCTACTTTGACAGCTTTGGACGCCCACCAAGTGATCATAGATTTATTCAACGACTGCGTAGAAACTGTAGAAAATACCAATGGAACAAACAGCATTTACAAAATTATTGTTCTAATTATTGTGGTCAATATTGCATTGCTGTCTTGCATTGGCTTTCTAATAACAACTCCCTATCATCATTTTGTAAATTGTTTGATGGCAACACAGAACAAAACGACAGAATACTCTTAAAAATGTTTAAGAACATAGTTAGAAATAAGATTAATAATAAAAATAAATTAAAGAGACCCTTTAAAAATTTAACTGGTAGAGGTCTAGTATACAATCAAACAAGTGTTGATTAATATTTGAAAAATGTAATTTAGCAATTAAGAATATTTTTTGTAAACTTATATATTATCTTTTAAAAAAATAAAAAATTAATATCTCAATAAAAAATTATTATTATTATTGAAAAAAAAACCTTATTCCTTCTAGTTTTTAATATATATATTATTAAAGTTAGGAAAGCTGGTTCTTATTACTAATGAATGAAAAAAAAAATGTATTTTCATTTTTTAATTGTAATGTTTATTGAGTTTCTACATTAGTGGGAACAGAAATACATACATACATGTTATTATTATTATTATTATTATTGTGTGTGTATTTATTATTATTATTGTGTGTGTGTATTATTACATATTTGTGCCAAACAGTTTTAAGCTTTTTGGTACAAAGGTTCATTTGCACTTATTTGCGGTCCTCTTTTTTTTTCCCCAGACTTTGACGATTTTCTCAATTACTCTATTCATCTCCCGAGATAAGGGAGTCGTTCCTTTTTCTTTGGTTTCACAATCCTCTAATGTCAAATCCAAAAATATCTTTTTTGACTCATCTTCCAAAGTTATCACTGGAACTTTGGTGCAATGACCGATGTCACCACTCTTCTTCACCCAATGTAACTATTGGTATAGATGTAATGGCTGAATTCTCCTCCCGTCACCTCTGCATCCAAGTCGTTAATTTCTTGGGTTTCACTCAAATCTGAAGTTATTAAATGAAACA
>NC_058166.1:7224005-7241987 GCF_020080835.1 Cotesia glomerata | reverse complement strand
TAATATATATATTAAAAACTAGAAGGAATGAGGTTTTTTTTTTTCAATAATAGCTAATGTTTTTATTGAGATATTAATTTTATTTTTTTAAAAGATAATATATAAGTTTTTACAAAAATATTCTTAATGCTAAATTACATTTTTCAAATATTAATCAACACTTGTTTGATTGTATGCCAGACCCTCTACCAGTTAAATTTTTAAAGGGTCTCTCTTTAATTTCATTTATTATTAATCTTATTTCTAACTATGTTCTTAAACATTTTTAAGAGTATTCTGTCGTTTTGTTCTGTGTTGCCATCAAACAATTTACAAAATGATGATAGGGAGTTGTTATTAGAAAGCCAATGCAAGACAGCAATGCAATATTGACCACAATAATTAGAACAATAATTTTGTAAATGCTGTTTGTTCCATTGGTATTTTCTACAGTTTCTACGCAGTCGTTGAATAAATCTATGATCACTTGGTGGGCGTCCAAAGCTGTCAAAGTAGGTCCCATCTCCATGTTTATTAATGAATAATGCGACACAGTGAGATCCCGGTTTTGTGTGATCATCGGTATTGACAATGATTGAATACGGTTTAGGCCAGATCCATGGGATCTTATCTGCGGGATAGAATCCTCCAACAGTTGCATCGGTATAAGGTAAAAGTCGTACTAATTGAAGAGTGTCCATAAAATTGTCTGTACAGCGAGGTATCACACTGAATACTGATTCATCTTCTTAAAACTTTTAGTTATATACTTTTAGTCAAAATTACCAGTAATAATTTTATCTAATAATCGAGGAAGCGAATGATAGACCGTAACTATATACGAAGTATACACTATTTTCTCTTTAATTATAATCCACTATAACCTGTCGTGATGAATCAATTTCCAAAATGTTATCAAACTCTAAGTATGTAATACAGTTTACATTAACTTCAAGAGCTTTACTAAAACGTACTTCTAGTCTGAGACTTCCGTTCTGAACTAAATTCCAATGAGAAGCCAAATTTGCGGATAGGTCTGGTGTTAAATCAAAAGCATAAAGAGTGCTTCCATATTGATAATCTAAGCGTGTGATCCATGAACCCATATTTCCGAAATGGACACCCGTTCCACTAAATAAGGTGTTATATGCTTCTACCTCAGAGTAATTATCTTTACCAAATTCTGGCTGTAGCGCCCTACCCAACACTTGCTGGCCATCGATGTATAAACAAAGATAGTTTAATGAAAAAGTTTGAAAATTGAAAGTATTATGTGTTTTGGAACCGTTGTATGCTCTATTGTCCACAAAACCAACTATTATTCTTTTAGGTAATTGGTCTAATACCACATTATCGATAGTATTTCCAAGTATTCCTTTGGATAAAACAAACGATTTTACTTCAACTCTAGTAAGCGGATACTTTGTGAAGTTGTTAATCTAATCCTCAATCGTTCTTGCATGAGCTATTAAAATACTCGGGTTAATTTTCACTCTTCTCGTTATTAACATAGCTTCCAAAAATCTGACAATGTAGTTATTTTTACTTCCATTCATAAGACAAAATGTATTTTTTGATCTTGAAACTTTAAACTGAATTCTCATTTCTACTCCGTTAAGTAAATTTATCTTGGATTAAAAACATCACAATGTAAATGACCCATCATTTCAAACGCTTTTCCATTCGCTGTGAATGTTCATTCTATCTTTTAGACCCTTATTTTTATCCTTTTCTACACTATCAAATTCTCCTAATGTATCCATACTCCACAATGCCATTTTAAGATGAGTAGTTTTTGCATCGACTCCATAATTTAAACATGATTCAATATAAGCTCTATAAGCGTAGGCATTATTAGGTGGTGAAATCATTTTTTGATTGAAAAAGACATCTACTTGATTAAACATTGAATGTAAAAAATTATTTATTGGACCCACAACATCATTTTCAGCAGCTGTACCATCACTTTGTACAATTTTTGCTTTAATTTTTATCATAGTATGTGATAAGTCAATGTATTCTTCACCGTGTCCAGGTATAACAAATTCTATCGGAGTATCGTCCGATAAAGATGCCATAGGGTTGTAATATGTCCATTGCGATTGTTCAATACTTGTTTGCGTTGGAGGTAGTGTGAATAAATCTAGTTCTGATTTTGCACACTCCTCTGAGTGAGAATGTAAAAATGCCATTTTGTATTAATTAAATATGTCATAAACGTCACGCTTCTTAGATTTTTTCACTTTGCGTTTATTTTGCTTTGAGGTTTTTATTTTTTTTTTGTTAACTTTTTTTTTCTTAGAAATCTTTTTTTTACTACTAGTACGCTTCCGCACTCTCCCGCGACTACTTGCTTTATGAGTTATTTTACGCATTCGTTGTCTTTTATATACCCCGATCCACGCATTATATTATCCAATTTTTCTGATGCCTTTCTTTTAAGTCGCATCCCTGTTTCTGTAAGTCTGTGTTCCAATGATTGTTTGAAAGGAATTTGCCCTGTTGTGACGTCACTCAATACATTCATACCTGCATGAAGAGCCTCTTTTCCTACAGGTCGTGCCGCTTTACCGAGAAAAGGGACAACTCTGCGAAAGAGTCCTCCAAGAAAAGCACCTATAACATGACCGTGTTGATAAGAACCAACATAAACTTTGTATAATTAGGAGAGCCGTAATTATTGGTGATAGTCATTCGGTATGAATATAAACTTGTTTCTAAAGTTACTGCTCGTAATAACGACTAATTTATGTCTCCAGTTACATATGGAGCACAAATATCGCAATAAATGAAAAATCTATCGGTATCCCTCTTGTCAAGCTGAAGGGTCTTTCACTTACATTTATATATTCATAACTATCACTGTCTTTTTGTACCTAAAAAGAAAGTCTGTTTGATTGGTTCTATCGTCATAGCGGTTAAAACCTAAAATATCTAATAAAGTTGGAGATAACAAAAGACGATGACTGGTATCTTTACATTCCGGAGGTTTACAAATTCTTTTTACAGTGGTAAATCCTGAATCATTTATTTTAAAGTGAAAATGATCTGCAGTATCAGGGAAGTTATTCAAAGCTGCGATGAATTTCCTTGGGTCTGTATAATGTCCTCTGGGTAAGTAAAAATCTGAATATATATCAGGAACTCCATAGACGGCAGGGCCAGCGCTAACTAAATACACCCCTCCTTCTTTTTTTGACTGAATGTGAAAAAAACTTGCAGGGAACTGTATTTCTTTTAGTCCTACTACCCATCGCCCTTCCAATTTAATGTGATCTGGTAGCATTGTTGTGTAATGAGCTGCCGTGTTGTCCGGAAAATAATTCATACTACTATCACTTGGTAAAACCATAAGAAACTCTGTTTTATTCATTCTGATATTGTTGATGCAAGAATCCAAGAATTGAATTTATCTGGATATCCTTGCCACTTTACTAAATACTGCTTATTTTTACCCTTTCCCTTGGATTTAATTATTTTCTCAATTAAAAATTCTTCTTTTTCAAGGTCCTTAATCACTCGCACTATTTCTTGTTCATAAAAAAAACCATCAATCACTTCTCCATTTAAATCTTTTAATTCATAAGTAGGGATATTCTGACGAAGTTTAGTTTTAGTAATTTGAAAAATTTCTTCTGTATAACCAGCCTCATATCCTTTCTCAAACGTTGACTTATATTTACTGATTCGTACATAATCATTCACCTTGTATTTAAAGGGTATTTTCCGAGGTTTAACTTTTGGAAACTTTTTTTGTATATTCATCAGCGCCTCTTTAGCATTACTTAGAGTAACTGCTGCAGGTTCCATTCTTATTGAACTATGCTTCGTATGATTATAGGCTTCAACTAACTGTTGTAAAATATCAATGTAGCGGTAAGTTTTGCGATGAGTGAAATATCGCCACATTCTTTCCTTAAGGGTTCTATTAACACGTTCTACAACCGCAGCTTTTACATCAGGGTTACGTGCAGTTCTAAAATGTATTTCTTTTGATTTTAAATACTCTTGTACACTACCTGCTACAAATTCTTTTCCTTTATCGCTCTGGATCATAAAAGGTATACGACCTTTACTACGGTCAAAAATATTTTTAAAACCTTGTAAAACTGATTTTGCCGACTTATCTAATAAGGGTTCAACCCATACATATTTACTTAGGACATCTATTACAACTAAGATAAATGAAACACCATCATTATAAGTTTTTAAAGATTTTATTTCTACAAGATCAGCCTCCCATACATCATCTATATTGTTCACATTATAATGTAACCTTGGAAATTTACGTCTAGTAGGTCTATGCCTAGTGTAAGCATCTTGAGTAGCTAGCCAATCATTTATTTTTTCTTCAGGTATATTTTTTTTGAATTTTTCCACTAAATTACGTGCTCCGGAGTATGACACAGGGTTAGAAGGGTTGTAGTACTCTTTTTCAAGATTTTCTTCCTCTACAAGCGAAGCCATTTAAATGAATTTTTATACAACTGTTTTTTATTGCCACCGTTTTGCAGAGTATTGTTCGTGAAGGATAGAAAATTTTGTGAATTTCCTAATGAATCATTACTTCTCATGTTACGCTTAGGAGTAGAGGTGTCAATAGGTAATTTTTTTAAACTTGGTAAACTTTTACTCCAAAAGCTACTATTTCCTACAAATTCTCTTGGAGTGTTGATTTCTTGTAAAAATGAAGCAAAAAAATTTCTACCTGTAGCCTTTACAGTTTTTCTATGACGTACAGCATCATTTATAAGGTCAACTATATTAGCACCTGGTATTTTACGGTCATCCAAAGTCACACTTCCTTTATCATCCCACTTTAACCGTTTACCACTATCTACAGACTCAATATGACGCAGAATATTTTCCGCTGCTGTTTGATAGGTTTTTGGGACACCATTTACTATGTCAGAAACTTTATACGATTTATTTTGTTCAGCAATACTATTATTTATCGCTATACTACTAATTTCTTGAGCTCCATTAATGACAGAAAAATCAGTAGTGTCAGGAATAACTTCATTATTTTCAATTTTCTCAACCGTAGAATTATCCTCGTGATGTTTATTCTTGAAGAATAAATAACGTCTTAATAATTCAGAATATTGTTTTACTTTATCATGAGTGTTAATGTCTAGCGAAGTTTCGTTCAAAATTTTAGTTAATTCCGCATCAAGACGAGTCTCTGGATCCCCTGGAGTTTGAGACGTTGGCAAATAATTATTACTAAGAGAAGTTAACACTTGTTCAAAATTTTTTGGTACAGATTTCACTTTATCAATATCCTCATAAGGAATAAGCACCATCTTTTTCGCATGTTCCATAATTTTAGAATAGATTAGTCTATTCTAGCATAATTAGCAAAGTTTATGTTGGTTCTTATCAACACGGTCATGGTATAGGTGCTTTTCTGGGAGGACTCTTTCGCAGAGTTGTCCCTTTTCTCGGTAAAGCGGCACGAGCTGTAGGAAAAGAGGCTCTTC
This sequence comes from Cotesia glomerata, assembly GCF_020080835.1. Taxonomy (NCBI): domain Eukaryota; kingdom Metazoa; phylum Arthropoda; class Insecta; order Hymenoptera; family Braconidae; genus Cotesia; species Cotesia glomerata. The sequence continues at coordinate 7,236,525 of NC_058166.1, read as the reverse complement.
ATGCAGGTATGAATGTATTGAGTGACGTCACAACAGGGCAAATTCCTTTCAAACAATCATTGGAACACAGACTTACAGAAACAGGGATGCGACTTAAAAGAAAGGCATCAGAAAAATTGGATAATATAATGCGTGGATCGGGGTATAAAAGACAACGAATGCGTAAAATAACTCATAAAGCAAGTAGTCGCGGGAGAGTGCGGAAGCGTACTAGTAGTAAAAAAAAGATTTCTAAGAAAAAAAAAGTTAACAAAAAAAAAATAAAAACCTCAAAGCAAAATAAACGCAAAGTGAAAAAATCTAAGAAGCGTGACGTTTATGACATATTTAATTAATACAAAATGGCATTTTTACATTCTCACTCAGAGGAGTGTGCAAAATCAGAACTAGATTTATTCACACTACCTCCAACGCAAACAAGTATTGAACAATCGCAATGGACATATTACAACCCTATGGCATCTTTATCGGACGATACTCCGATAGAATTTGTTATACCTGGACACGGTGAAGAATACATTGACTTATCACATACTATGATAAAAATTAAAGCAAAAATTGTACAAAGTGATGGTACAGCTGCTGAAAATGATGTTGTGGGTCCAATAAATAATTTTTTACATTCAATGTTTAATCAAGTAGATGTCTTTTTCAATCAAAAAATGATTTCACCACCTAATAATGCCTACGCTTATAGAGCTTATATTGAATCATGTTTAAATTATGGAGTCGATGCAAAAACTACTCATCTTAAAATGGCATTGTGGAGTATGGATACATTAGGAGAATTTGATAGTGTAGAAAAGGATAAAAATAAGGGTCTAAAAGATAGAATGACATTCACAGCGAATGGAAAAGCGTTTGAAATGATGGGTCATTTACATTGTGATGTTTTTAATCAAGATAAATTTTTACTTAACGGAGTAGAAATGAGAATTCGTTTAGTTCGATCAAAAAATACATTTTGTCTTATGAATGGAAGTAAAAATAACTACATTGTCAAGATTTTGGAAGCTATGTTAATAACGAGAAGAGTGAAAATTAACCCGAGTATTTTAATAGCTCATGCAAGAACATTGGGTCAAACAACTGCAAAGTATCCACTTACTAGAGTTGAAGTTAAATCTTTGTTTGCGTGACGGAGTATTGCACGACGTTGTTCGGGTGATGCGTATACAAGAGCTTGAAGTAGAGCTGCGTTTTTACGGCTGAAAGGTTTACTCGCAGAATTCCTACGAGAAGATCCTCCTCCTTCCATCATAAACGTAGAACTGGTACATTAGTAGAAGAGTTAACTGATTTTATACTATTAACTTTTTTAGGAATATAAACATAATGATATTGATCCGTTGGAAATATACATGTTCTAAAGCGACAGTTTTCGGGAGTAGATTGTTTAAGATCTAAGAGCAGGTAGCCGTGTGCTTTTGATGTAGCATCAAAATAAGCTTCTTGTAAAAACTTGGGGTCTTCTGGATATACCTGTCGAGCCAAGTGAAAGATCTGTGCTCTGTCGCGGGGATTTTTAAATACTACAATATAGTTTGTGTTCAGAGATATATCTCGCTGGCCTTTTCCTTGGTGGAATAAATTTTGTGACAGAAACATAACACTTAAATTTTTATGGTGGCTGCCTTTAGTAAATAAGTCGACAATAGCACCATTTGAAGATTCTCTCATCAGATCATCAAACACTACTAATTTTGCTGAACCATCGTCAAAATCCCCGGGTTGTGGTAAACCTTCCCGAAATTCTACGAATGATTTATCATACTCGTCGTACCCATGCTGCCATTCGGCGTAGTAAAATATTATCTTATTGAATTCTATATCACAAATCTTATGAATCTCTTTGAGAAAACGTTTCACAAAAAAAGTTTTTCCACATCCTGTTGGTCCGCAAATGATTGAAGTAAATGGATGTTTCCACCTTGGGTCCATTTCGAATTATGGATAGAAATTAACTTACAACTATACTTATAGGAGAAAGTAACTTAATCTAAGTAAAAACAACAAATTTATAATTGTATATAATTTATTGAGGATTTATCAAAAATTTTGTCGAATACAAGAAGGTTTTACAAAATATACAAAAAATATATAAAAATTTTACAATTTTTTTTTTTTTTATTTTTTTTATTGTAATATTTAAAAAGAAATACATATTATTATTATTATTATTATTATTATTATTATTATTATTGTTATTACATATTTTTTCCAAACAGTTTAATTTTTTTGGTACATGGTTCATTTGCAGTTATTTGCGGTCCTCTTTTTTTATTTCCCTTCTGAATTTTGACGATTTCCTCAACTATTCTATTCATATCGTGAGATAAAGCAGTCGCTCTTTTTTCTTTGGTTTCAGCATCCTCTAATGACAAATCAAAAATATCTTTTGACTCATCTTCCAGAGTTATCACTGGAACTGCTGTAATGTCAGAGGGCTCCTCTTCTTCATCCAATGTAACTATTGGTGTAGATGTAGTGGCTGAATTCTCCTCCTCCGTCTCCTTTGCATCCAAGTCATTAATTTCTTGGGTTTCACTCAAATCTGAAATTATAGAAATACAACATAAATATATACATAAAATCTAATAGGAAAATAGCATAAAATATTATACATACCGATTCCTCTAATGAAGAAGGCCTCTAAAATGTTATAAAGCAATTCTGATGACTTCTCCAGGATGAAGTCTGAAAGTCCGCTTTGTCCTGAAAAATAAAAAAAAGTTTATTACAAATTCAAAAATATTGCAATTGTCAACAAAATTTTGATAATTACCTTGATGACTATATGCCATGAGAAATGGGCCGATATTGATATTCTGTTCCATCGAATAATTGTTATTGATTGTTAAGACAATGTTTGCGCCTGTCTCCTTTAAATAATCCTTTAAACTTGTGGATTGAGCGTCAACTGCATCTTCTCTGATAAATTCTTCGGCTAACGTGAGAGCTGAAGTAAAGGACTTCTCTCCAGGACTTGTTTGGGTGGAAGTAGCTAAGGGGCCCTCGAGGACTCTGTGTGTCCAGCCATCCACACCAACCATAATTTGGCTATCACTCACTCCATAGTCAAAACTATCATTATTAATACTATTGCTTGATTCGCAAACAAACGCATCATACGCGTTTAAAAAACACTCATCACTAGCGTCTTCCCAACCGTTTTCCATGTTTTTTTTATAACACAACACAAAACTCAAAAGGACTTTATACTCAAAAAGGAAGATTGAGAATGAGGTTCTTTCCCCAAAACAGTAAAGCTTTTGTAAGCTACCCTCCCCTCCCCACCACCATCTTAGTTTTGGTCATCATATGGTATTTTTCCCTCATCATGGTATAGCGTAGGAGGATAATATGGAAAATAATGAATTCCTACCCCCCAGACATTATCTTTCCATACATCCTTCACTGCCATTGGGTGTTCAACTATCCCAAAATCTAGAGTAGAAGACTTTTTCATCTCAATGATTTTTGTAGTGGAGTTGAATTGCATCAGAAAACTAAGATGTTTCAAATCTATGGTTTTTGGTAATTTGTCACAATGAGTCAAAATAAAAGCACATGTTAAACTACGTAGTGATGGGGGGTCATGTCTCACTTTCCAGGATCCCTGTTGATAATAGTTTTCTCCTAGTCCCGATGGTATACATAATTGTGGAATTTCAATAGATTTTTCAAAGTGTCTCGATTCATCATCTACTAAAGCTGAAAACTTCCAATTTTTAATGTACACTCCTGACTTGTCTGATTTACATAATTTACACTGATTTTTCTCACTTAAGGTTTTTTGAATGTGTATTTTCGCAATGGTAAACTTGTACACTACTTGTACATTATTTATTTTCAACTTCCGCGTAATTATCCTACGTCTACGCTCTGATAGCACATCTTTTAGGTTTTTACCACATAATAGCTTTAAATTATAACCTTGGAAAGACATTTTCAGATAACAAGGATATAACTAGAAGCTGATACAAAATTCAAAATTTTCCCTAGGATAATAGCGTTCTCCCCTCTCTGTCATTATATAAACATAATAACCTGTATAATAATTGGTCTAGAATATCCCCTCTCCTCGTTCAAATGCTATAAATAATAGATAGCTATAGAATACATACCCCTTCCCTTTTTAAAGTCATTAGAACTATTCTGTTACAATTAGTAATCAGTTTCATCTTGTAGCTCCTAACGCAAGTATTGAAAATGGAAAGTCACCAGTTTGTATATTTATCAAAAGTAGTAGCATTGAATAAGTCACAAACCAAGCAAGTGTGCTGTGGTTTAAAGTATAGTGAAAATAATTTTTATCCGGTGGTTCAAATAATAGCTACTCATTCAAGAAGCCTAATTCAATTAAATTTAAACGAATGGAAGAAATTGTGTTCTTCATGTGATACATTTTCAAACTATTTTCATGAAGAATTAAACAGCAACTTTTATCGAAAGTTCTGTTCTATTCAGTGCGAAGACCTGAGAATTGACTTTTCCGAATTTAAACAACAGCGTTGTATTATATTAACTCATCAAGATACACGCATTTTCTTACTAGCCCAAACAACAAACACATTAAAGTGCATCAATCAAAGTATCAACCATTGGCTCGACCATCTTGAGCAACTTCCTATTGGGGACTACATAAACACCATAGAAGAAAATATATCAAGATATATTCTGAAAAATCTTGTACCCAAGACCAGAGAAACACCAAACACAAATACAATATCAAAATATTTTGAAAAACATTTTCTGGATTTATTCAAATATAACGAGAGGACTCCTTCAATTCACAGTAATCTTGGAGATCTTGGGTTTTCATTTTTCTGGGAGTTGCTACACTACCATGAAGAATTTGTTCAAAAAATAGTACACAAAGTTGACAACCAGCTGTCTCAACGCTACAACCTGTATTATAACGCCGACGAAGGACAAGACACATGCTATTAATATGGACCCTATATTTTTACTATTATTATCATTATTACTATTATCATTATTATTATTGTCATTATTATCAGTAGTAATATTATTATTAAGATTATTAAAATTTCTCAATGAAAATGTCTGTTTTTATAAGGTTGCAGCTGTATGTGAATTTGATAAATAAAAAAAAAATATTATATACTTGTTGTTTATTATTTAATTATATATTTTACATCAGATATAATTTTATCGTTTAAATCTAAATCTATAAAATCATTAAAACCTAAATTATAATAATAACTATCTAAATTATAATTTTGCTGTTCTTGCAACAAATAGTTAATCCAATGAGCATGGTTATCATCGCTAACAATATTAAATTTTTCAGTGTACATTCTTCGTGATTGAATCTCACACTCAATTAAATACCATAAATTACAATCTCCATATTTCTTTCGCATATTATAGAAATGATAAGTTCTTACAATATTTTTCATTTCACTATAATGCGCTTCACAGTATTGATATTTTTTATGGCAAAAATTTTTACATTGAGAGTTATAAACATATGCTCGACATGGGTGTATAGGAAATACAATTTTATCATATAAATATGTAATCATCTTATTCCATTTATACATATACATGAAAAAAGTATTAATCCACATATTAAATCGAACACAGTAAACAATAAGATTCTTACTATAGCCACGTAATATAATACTATGGATACAATTTTCTAGTATGACTTCTGCAGATCCTTGTCTCCGAGGTTTATATAACATCACACTTCTCCAAGACCCCCTGCCGAAACAACCACATGTTTTCCTTTATACCCATCCTAACTTCCACATTTTCCCAATTATCTCAAGAAAACACCAAGACCCCCCCGAACAGGTCCCAACCTACATCTTTATATTTTAAAACCCCTAATTAATACTCACGACAGCTGTCAACCAAAAGACCCAGACACCCGCTCAGATTACCCCCGCCGAGGGGCGAGGAAAAGGTCTGGCGCCAGTGGCCGCGGAGTGGGGGTTTGTTGTGTCTCGCGGAGAGCGCCCCATACTACTGTCGTAGCAAACAAGTTTCTGTTTGGCTAAATGAATTTAACCAATTTAAACAAAAACCTAACGAACGCGTTATGGACTTTCATTTTAGAGTAGATGAACATTTGAGAAAAACATTAGCAGAAATAGAAGATTCAACAGGCATAAACAAAAATGAAAAGAAAGTAATAGCTTCAGAAATGGCAATTCAGACCTTTTTAGCTGGATTGTTCCCACAGATAGCAATATACCTGCGTCAAGCAGAGTACGTAGACCTTCAGTCCGCTGCTAAAGCAGCATCAGATACGGAAAAGACATTAGAATCAATGAGTAATATAAATAACATGTTTAAGACTTTCAACAATACAGACTGTCACGCAATACAAAATAATCAAACTACAGATCAAACAAACAATTCACAAAATAATAAACAAAACGCCCAAATAAATTCAAACGGGACAAATAAATATTGCGATTTTTGTAAGAGAAATAATCATAATAGGGAAGATTGTAGATATTTAAAGAGCGAAAATTCTAAAAATAATAATAACAATAATAATTACAACAGAAATAACAAAAACAATAACTATAACAGAAATAATAATAAAAACAATTCTAATTCCAACGGTAATTACTATAAAAATAAAAATAAAAATAATAATAATAATAATAGTAGTCAAACGCAATGTGATTACTGTAAAAATTTCGGGCACGTAGAAAAAGAATGTCGTAAGAGAAGTTATGACCTAGGTAAACAAGCTGGACTTCAAGCGGAACAGGGAAACGAACAAACGTTTTTCCCTCCAGGCACATCAGGGGGAAACGCGTTGCCCCAGCAGTGCCAGAACCAAAATTAAAAATAAGAAAACCTTCAAAAACATATTTCGTAGGCGCAATGTCATCGGATTATGTTGGATTTTCTGAGCAAAAATAAAATCTCAGAGCTAACAATATTTATTTTTATATTGTAGAATTATTTACTTTTACATAAATTTATTTTATTAGTTTTTAAATTCTTTAAAAACATATGTTTGAGCACATTCGTGAACTTAGTTTTTCAAAGTCTGTTTAGGATTAATTTTACGACCTTAGGTCCTTGAGTTATACAAAGGACTCTTTGTATATCTATATATATATATATTTTGTAAATGCATTTACAAGAGAGTGCTACGGTCTTAGTTAAGATATAGTTAAAATAATTTTTACTTTAGTATTATATAGAGTTAGACCTCATAGCAAAATATTATTATTTTCTCTTCCAGTCTATGACTAAACTCTGTGAAGTAACGACGTCCTTTCGAAGTACACTCACAATCTTCATCTTAATAAAGATTCAGATAAAGTTGAATCACTCTATGTTTAAAATTCAATTGGCTTTAATATTAATTTATAATCAATCCTATCCATAACTTCCTACAGGTTATGGGCCCAGGTAACGCGAAGTGATTTAAAAAAAAATAAAATTATTAATTTTATTCATTTAGTAACAGTTGATGTTAAAGTCAATTTTTTCTCAATTTCAAAGTGACACTTGATTATCAATAGTTAAATATTATTGAAAATACATTTATAGTTTAATACTTATTATTAATAATTTATCGCTAGTGAAGTTTATTGTTTGTTTAGTGAGTGTTTATTATTAAAACAATGGAAGCTCCCAAACAGCAAAGAGGTATAACTCAGTTTAACGGACTAAATTATAGTGTATGGAAGAAAAGAGTGCGATTACTATTAAAAGAAAATAGTTTGCTGAGTGTTATCGATGAAGACATTCCGGTACCTCTTAATCGTAAGTGGATTAAGAAAAATGATAAGGCTCATAGTATAATCGGTGCACATCTGACTGACTCATTATTACATTTTACGGATGTAAAGTACGCGAAAGATATATTTAATAAACTAAATTCAATTTATGATCGGAAGAGTATCCAAACACAGATGACTATGAGAAAGAAATTATTAGATTTTAAATTAGCCCCAGAAATGTCTCTACTGGAACATTTCTCAATTTTTGATACGTATGTAAATGATTTATTGTGCGCTGGATCAAAACTAGACGAAGCAGACAAAGTGCTGCAGCTCCTAAGCAGTCTTCCTTCTTCATATGAAGGAGTGATTACTGCCATCGAAACTCTATCTGAAGACCAACTAAGTTTGGATTTTGTAAAAACGCGTTTACTTAATCACGAGCTAAAAATCAAGGCACAAAACCTTGACACGAGTGTAAAAGTGTTAATGGCAGAAAGAAATGGTCAAAATAATGAAAACAAATATCCTTTTCACAAAAATAGTGGATCTAGATTTAAAAAGGGTCGTAAACCATTTAAGAAGCCATTTAAAGGAAAATCTAAAGTTAAGTGTTATCATTGTGGTCGTGAAGGACATTTGATAAAAGACTGTATTCACTATAAAAGGTGTCAAAAGTACAATGATCAGAAGAAAAATAAAACTGCCCAAAGTCTTCAAATGATTGACTCAGATTCTGAAACTAGAATAACATTTATGGCTGGGAATATTAATTTATCCGAGTCTGATAAAAGTAAAATTAGTTTCTTATTAGACTCCGGGGCATCAGATCATATAACAAATAGAGAAGATATCGCAAGAAGTTTTAAGCCTCTTGCTAGACCAATTAAAATTTCAGTCGCTAAAAATGGTGAAACAATATTAGCAACAAAACGTGGTGAAATAAATGTGACTACAGACTGTGGAGTCAAAGCAACAATTGAAGAAGTCCTCTACAGTCCAGAGAGTGCCATATAATCTGTTATCGGTCTCTAAGCTGCAGAAACTGGGCATGACCATCGTGTTTGATCAACATGGGGTAAAGATAAGTAAAAATAATGAACTTATCATGCGAGGTAAGAAATTAAATAACTTAACAAAAATAGAATTTAAAATTAACATTAATATAGAAGTCAATTCAGTTGTTAAAGTCATTAATAAGAAAACTAGTTATGATATATGGCATGAAAGATTAGGTCATATAAGTAAAGATAAATTTGCTCAATTAAAGAATCATAATATGATAGATGATATTGAAGAAATATTACAAATAAGTCCTAACGATAAAACATGTGAAGCTTGCATTAAAGGAAAGCAAACTCGATTACCATTTAATAAAAGTAAAGAATCGAGAACATGTAAAAGACCATTATTTATCGTACATTCCGATGTATGTGGTCCAATCACTCCGACGGCACTGAACGACAAAAATTATTTTGTTTTATTTCTTGATCATTATACTCATTATTGTGTAGTATATTTGCTTAAACATAAATCAGACGTGTTTTCAGTATTTCAAGATTTTGTAGCTAAAAGTGAAGCTAAATTCAATCTTAAATTAGTTTACTTATATATAGATAATGGTAGAGAATATTTATCAAATAATATGAAAGATTATTGTAAAAGAAGGGTATAACTTATCATCTTACGGTTCCACGAACTCCTCAATTAAAATGGCGCAGCCGAACGTATGGTGAGAACAATTACAGAGAAAGCAAGGTCAATGATTGCTGGATCTTATTTAGATAAAGTTTTCTGGGGGATGCTGTTCTAACAGCAACATATTTGATTAATATTAGCCCAAGTAAAGCATTAAAGGTACTGAAAACACCGTATGAATTATGGAATAATAAAAACCTAAATTTAAATACTTAAGAGTATTCGGGTCTACCGTATACGTTCATAATAAAATTCATAAAAGATAAATTTGACGACAAATCTTGGAAAGGGATACTGGTGGGCTATGAACCGAATGGTTATAGAGTCTGGAATGTTGAAATGGAAAAACACGTCACTGTAAGGGATGTTATTATGGACGAGACAAATTATATGAAGTCTCGGCCAGGTATGAATCCCACGAGTGACGGTTTAAAGACATTATTAAACGATAATGTACTTAAATCTGGTAATGATAAACCAGATAGTATAAATAAATCTGATGTTTGGAAATCAGATGAGTTATGTAAATCTGGTATTGATAAACCAGATAATAAATCTGATACTGAGAAATCAGATAGCAAATCTGGGAATAATAAACCAGATCATGATTCTGATGTTGAGAAATCAGATGATGTAAATAAATCTGATAGTAATAAATCAGATACAGACTATTACCCCAGAAATAAATTTCCAAGATTAGTAAATGAAAATAGTTTTTGAAGTCAGTCGGCGAAGGAGTGAAAGGATAAAGGGTCTTCCTAGAATATCATATAATGAAAACATTAGTCCAGAAAGTTGTATGTTAGCTGCTCAAGTAACAATAGACAATATTCCGAAATGTTTTAGCGAAATTAAAGATAGGATGATAGGGTTCAGTGGGAACAAGCTATAAATAATGAACTTGATTCACTTATAATAAATAAGACTTGGACATTGGTACCAAGGCCAAAAGATAAAAACATTGTAGAATGTAAATGGATATTTACAATTAAAAACGATGAATTTGGTAACCCGTATAAATATAAAGCCCGTTTAGTAGCTAGAGGTTTTAGTCAGGAATATTTAGTAGACTGTTTACGACGAAACGTTTGCCCCAGTGGCCAGAATATCAAGTTTTAGATTCGTTGTAGCATTTGCTAACCAAAATAATCTTTTACTGCATCATATGGATGTAAAAACTGCATTTTTAAATGGTAAACTCAAGGAAGAAATTTTTATGAGTGTACCTGAGGGGGTTCAGTCCGCAAAGGGTCAGGTCTGTAAATTAAATAAAGCTTTGTATGGTTTAAAGCAGGCAGCTCGATGCTGGTTTGAAGAATTCGAGTCATTTTTAAAAGAATTAGATTTTCAAAATTCTCCTGTAGATCAATGCATTTATATTTTAGATTTAGGTGATATTTTGAAAAATATTTATGTCGTATTATATGTTGATGATCTTGTGATTGCTACATATAATGTAAATACAATGAATAAATTTAAAGAAAAATTAATGAAAAATTTCAAATGGTAGACTTGAAAGAAATAAGATTATTTTTAGGCATACGAGTTACTAGAAAAGATTCAGTTATAACTCTAGATCAAAATACATATACAAATTCAATTATAAAGAGATTTGGGATGGAAATATGTAATTCAGTAACAACACCACTTGAAACAAAGATTAATTATGAGGGTTTAAATTCAGATAAAGATTGTAATAAACCGTGTCGTAGTATTATAGGTTGTTTAATGTATTTAATGGTCTGTACCCGACCAGATTTATGTTTTGCCGTAAATATTGTAAGTAGATATATGAGTAAAAATAATATTACATTGTGGCAATACTTAAAACGGATATTAAGGTATTTAAAAGGGACTAGTAATATAAAAATTAACATATACACGCAACAATTATTCTAGTATAATATGTGGATATGTCGATGCCGATTTAGCAGATGATAAAGTTAAGAGATTAAGTACAACCGGTTATATTTTTAAATTGTATGATACTTGCACTATTTGTTGGGCAACAAAGCGACAAACATCTGTAGCAGGCTCCTCTACCGAAGCTGAATACATGGCTTTTATATGAAGCTGTGCGAGAAGCAATGTGGCTACGTTCATTAGCAGAGAGTATAAAAATAGTCATATTAGGTCCAATAGTTATTTATGAAGATAATAATGGTTGTATAAGCATTGCTAATAATCCATCAAGTCACAAAAGATCAAAAGCATATTGGATATTAAATACCATTATTCTCGTCAAAAAGGTAAAGGATGGTTTAATCAAAAATTGATTTATATGTCTGCCAGATCGCCAAATAGCAGATACATTGACCAAGTCTCTTCCAGGAGTGAAATTTGTGGAACTTAGAGCACAAATGAGTCTTGTATAGAATTTAAGTCATATCTGTAATACTATTGTAACTGGTCTGATAAGGTTTTCCCATACAATGATGGGTTTTCCCTTTATCCATAAGCAATGAATGTTGGGCCTGGTAGAATCATAAATAGAACATATAAATTGGGACTGAGGAAGGAGTCGTTACGTTTTAAAATTTTAAGTTAGATTTAAAGTTATTTAAGTTCATATAATTTTGTAAGAGATTTTATTTTTGAGGGGGCGTGTTGGATTTTCTGAGCAAAAATAAAAATCTCAGAGCTAACAATATTTATTTTTTATATTGTAGAATTATTTACTTTTACATAAATTTATTTTATTAGTTTTTAAATTCTTTAAAAACATATGTTTGAGCACATTCGTGAACTTAGTTTTTCAAAGTCTGTTTAGGATTAATTTTACGACCTTAGGTCCTTGAGTTATACAAAGGACTCTTTGTATATCTATATATATATATTTTGTAAATGCATTTACAAGAGAGTGCTACGGTCTTAGTTAAGATATAGTTAAAATAATTTTTACTTTAGTATTATATAGAGTTAGACCTCATAGCAAAATATTATTATTTTCTCTTCCAGTCTATGACTAAACTCTGTGAAGTAACGACGTCCTTTCGAAGTACACTCCACAATCTTTCATCTTAATAAAGATTCAGATAAAGTTGAATCACTCTTATGTTTAAAAATTCAATTGGCTTTAATATTAATTTATAATCAAT
>NC_058166.1:7218011-7223905 GCF_020080835.1 Cotesia glomerata | reverse complement strand
TCCGAGGTTTATATAACATCACACTTCTCCAAGACCCCCTGCCGAAACAACCACATGTTTTCCTTTATACCCATCCTAACTTCCACATTTTCCCAATTATCTCAAGAAAACACCAAGACCCCCCCGAACAGGTCCCAACCTACATCTTTATATTTTAAAACCCCTAATTAATACTCACGACAGCTGTCAACCAAAAGACCCAGACACCCGCTCAGATTACCCCCGCTGAGGGGCGAGGAAAAGGTCTGGCGCCAGTGGCCGCGGAGTGGGGGTTTGTTGTGTCTCGCGGAGAGCGCCCCATACTACTTACGACGATAATTTAAATTTAAGAATGCAATTAATTGATCTACTGTGTTTATTTCTGCATTTAATAGTCGAACTAAAGGTCCGCCTTTTTATTTTGAGATTAATAATCTAACTAATACTTTTTCGTCTACTTCGCGAATATAAGCTTTCGCGTCAGTACATACTTTCGTGAATGATTCTACCGGAATTGTCGATCCGTCGAATTCGGGGATAGTCTTAAGGAAATAATCAAATTTATTTAGATTTGGTGTACCGAAAATTTGAGGGTTAACTCTTTGTTGTGTGTTTAAATCATTTTGAAGAGTTCTTATACTATCATTAATTAATCGTTGGCAATTTTGTTCAAAAGTATTTTTCATTTCCTCTCTCTCTGTTAATAAGTCTTGAATTTGTTGTTCTAGGGTCTGTATTTTGCCCGTAGCTTCTGCTATAGATGTTTCCATAGTTTCGGTATCGTTAGTCATTTTAAAAATTTAATGATAAAAAAAAATTTTACGAGAGAAAAAAAAAGGAAAAAAAAATTTGAACGATAATCGAGATTGCAAAAAAAAACAATAATATTTTTGAATTGACGAGAAACAAATATTCAGAAAAATAAATGACTTACTACTTAGAAGTAATTATATTTTGAAGTTCTCGTTTTTGACCGGGCTGATGGTTGTTGGCTTATCTATTCTGTCCTTGGGCGTTGGCTGTCGATGTTGTCCTAGGTCTGGGCTGCACTGCGATGTTGATGGCTTCTTCTTGATGTTTTATCTTCGATGTATTTTGTTTTCACTTTTGTAGTTTACTCACTCGTTTGAGAAGAAAAATGTTCTGATTTTTGTGACGTTTTCGATGGAGATCTCTGGATGATGTTGAGTTAATTTTTCCGTAAAGGAAAAAAAATTTTCGCCAGTTTCTTCGGAGCGTGTTCGAATCCGTTTGCTGCCACCAATTTATTTATATTATTAGTTGTTACGTCCCGGTTTCCTCACAGGTTTGTAGGTAGCCGGTAGAACAACTAGAGCTGGAGATAAAGATGTTACGACCTCCAGAGTCGTAAGTAGAAGGTTCTCGAATTAACTCCGAAATAACTAACTTCGGTGAATTTAATTAACAAATAACTTTATTTAACTATTTAAAATACACGTTTAATTAATATGATTTGATAACTGCCGTGAAGTACGTAATGGTATTTCGTAACCGGAATTTATAGTCTCGCGACAAGTATAAGTTATGAAGAGTCTTAAGTGCGTAACTTTAAGATTAAGAAGAGCCTCGAACTACCCGTGCACCCTGCTTATATGTCCTCGTCCAAGGGCCGCGCCCTAGGAGGAGTAGGGTTGCGTATCGGGCCCCGAATGTCCTGTTCTCCCGAGTTGATGCGCGTGGCGTTTCCGAGGCCCACTCGGATGACGCACGCTGACTCAACTCCAGAGTCCAGGACACGCAAGCGTTCTTTATCGTTTGTTTATTTAGAACATTCCTCGAATGTTCTCGAATATACCTGGCATACTCAACGCTAGTTGTCTTACAATGAATCATTCTGGCTTTTCCATTAACATTCTTCGAAAGAAAATGTTAATGTGAACTTAAAAATATTCTGTTTACTCAGGTGTTGGCTGAGTTTCACTTTTCTTATCGTTTTCTATTTCTAATATTTTAGTATTAAATATTTAACATTTGGAATTCTTTACTTATCATTTTACAATATTATTTATAAAATAAGAATATTTATGAAATTATTAGAGTTTTGAATTAGCGCGCGTATTTGCTATAGAGACATCTGCGAATGCAGGTGGGGACGTAACACAGTTAACAAATTTACCAATATCTTCAGGAGGAACATCACCAAAAAATCTTTCTATTAGATCATCAAAATCCTCACAGAAAGGGTGATTATTCCGTAAAAATGCAATTTCTTGTTCACACAAATTATCTATCTCCATGGTTTGAAAGTTGTACTTGAAGCTCTCAAAATACACTAACCAAATGAAGATTTATAAATTGAATAGTTGTGGCGAAGTTAGCCAAAAAATGGTGGAATCCCCTCCTTTTTCCCAAAAAAGTAAGGCGTAATTGCGACTGCAAAATAGCAATAAAGGGCTGAGGCGGAGTCGGCCAGAAATGGCGGACTTACGTCGGCCCGAAATGGCTGACTTACCCCCCCCCCAACACCGACAGTCGACAAAAAATACCGGCAACGCATCGACCGACGGTAAATTACCGACCGTTGGTAAAGCAGATACCTACCGAAAATCGCAAATATCACTTACCACCTGTCGGTAAATAGTTCGGATCAGAACCCACAATCTGTTTTACCGAGGGGGTAAAGTCCCCCTGTTCATCTACTATTATCACAAAAATATTTCGAATAGTGCTTTCGACAGTCGGAGTAATTTCTAAAAAAAAAATTTTTTTTATGATTAAAAAAACAAAAGTTTGTTCAGATCTTAGTTAAATAATTTGTTTTTTAAAAAATATTTTTTTCAAGTTTTTATGTGTGTAGAACTATAATACATAAGGCCCACTGTTTTACGTCTGACCGATCGTAAAATTTTCCATCTCACTCGAATTTCTCTTTAACATAGGCATGTGTTGAAAAACTTAAATTTAATAGATCATATTTTCATTTTTACTCAAGACGTTTCAAGTGAACAGTTGTAAGTTTTAGTGAGTTTTTTTTTGTGAATTTTTTGTGCGTGTTAACGTTAAAATACACTCAAGAAAAATGTATTTAACAATCCTTGCAATAGTTGAAATATTAAAAGAAGAGCTTATTCGTGAGTTGCGAGTTCGCAAGGATATTAGAAAATACTTAAAAAAAGGCGGCGTTTGGCAAGACCAATCGCTACACATCAAAAATTTATTCGAATTAGATGAGAACAGTGATATTGCTAATGGGGAATTAGCATCCAATTCGATTATTGTGGATAGAGTTCCACTAATATGGAATCGATTGACATACAGGCAAAAACAGTATGTCAATTTTATGTTGCATTATTCTCCGATCCCTATCAAATTATTCGATGGGATGGATTTCGGAGGTTGGCGACGATGGATCCAAGTAAAACGTAGATGGGATAGAACAACTTATGAATACCTTCTTGGGTATAATGAAGATGGCGAAGATGAGATTGAAAAGGAAGATTGTTTCCGCATCAAGGATATGTTCGAATATAATGAAGAACATGTAAGTATTTTTTTAAATTTTAATAAATAATAATGAATATAAAAATTGACCAACTAAATTTTGTTCACAGTATGACATGGAGTATGCATACAGCTTTCACCTCCGGGAGCTGTTTAAGGATAACGCAGCATTTGTAAGTATTTTTTTTTTTTAAATTAAAAAAAATAATATTAATAAAATATAAAATTTTTTTTGTTCACAGTAATCATCATCAACATTATTTTTAAATTTAAGTTTTTAAATAATTTTTATATATTTCATATTATTTTTAAAATAATTTTTTTCAATATATTTTTTGAATATATTTTTTGAATATATTTTTTTGAATAAATTTTTAATATTTTTTTTTAAATAAATTTTTCAATATTTTTATATCCTTATGTTATCCTTATATTATCCTCATATTATCCTCACATTATTAGTATTATTATCATTAATATTATTATTAATATTATTATTCATTTATGAAAAAATAATTCTGAGACGGTAAGTTCTTATTATTATTAATTTCATTATTATTAATTTATGAAAAATAATTCTGAGACGGTAAGTTCTTATTATTATTATTTATATTATTATTATTATTATTTATATTATTATTATTATTAATATTGCATCGAGACAATTAGATTAGCAATTGTATCCATGATGGAAATTTTTACAATTTTTTTAATAAAAAACAATTTTTTAAATGAATTTTTTGTTTTTATTATTACTATCTTTTAAAAATTATTATTAATAATGATATTATTTTTCATCATTATTAATATTACTTGAGTGAGCTAGGTGTTATATTTCAGTGATCGTAAAAACTATCTCTCTCTCTCTCTCGCTCTCATACACACTCATCTATAGTTTTCCATGCTTATTCTTTTCTCCCATTTAAAATATTGATATCAAAAAATTCTTCTTAAATGTTTATAATACAATTTAATCATGCTTAATAATTTTTCGTCTCACTTCATAAGTCTTCTGCTTGGAATAAGCATCAGATAAATTTTTTATATTACATTCTCATACTGCTATAGTTAAAAAGTACTAAGTTGATAAACAATATTTCTCAAATATTAAAAAAATATAGTTAAAAGTGCAATATTGTTTTTTCTAAGTTTATTCGGAAAAAGTGTAATATTTTTCATAAGAAAAAAATGGATGTAAGTTTATGATTTTTTTAAATCTTATTATTATTCTAACGTTAACACGCACAAAAAATTCACAAAAAAAGAACTCACTAAAACTTACAACTGCTCACTTGAAACGTCTTGAGTAAAAATGAAAATATGATCTATTAAATTTAAGTTTTTCAACACATGCCTATGTTAAAGAGAAATTCGAGTGAGATGGAAAATTTTACGATCGGTCAGACGTAAAACAGTGGGCCTTATGTATTATAGTTCTATACACATAAAAACTTGAAAAAAATATTTTTTAAAAAACAAATTATTTAACTAAGATCTGAACAAACTTTTGTTTTTTTAATCATAAAAAAAATTTTTTTTTTAGAAATTACTCCGACTGTCGAAAGCACTATTCGAAATATTTTTGTGATAATAAATTAAATATTAATAAATTTTTATTTATTTCATCCCTATTATTATTTCCATTTATTATTATTATTAATATTATTATTATTATTATTATTATTATTACAAAAACATAAGATTAATTAGTTAAAATTGAGTTTACAATAATCATGATCGTTTAATAATTTAAAAAATTTTATTAGCATTCTTAGAACTGCAAATCTTGGTTTGATTAAATACATTATTTTATCAATCGTATAGATTCTTATATTTCAACATTTGATTATTTTAAAATGTTCATGCGGTACCAACGGTCATATTGAATCATTGACACTTGATACTTGGAGCATAAGAAAAATTTTCGGCATTGTAAATCTGTCATCACATGTACTGTAACGTTTCTTATTAATCATGGGTGGTCTTACTATTATTTTACTCATATATGCATACATTTATGAATGTATATGTATATCATGGACGCATAATTTTTTATATAAATATTCTGAGATTACTTCCTTGACTTACAGAAGAAGTTTGAATCTTACACTTTACATATCTCAATCAAAAAGAAATTGAATCTCACATCTAGCGTATATCATATGATTTAAAAAGTTTGATTTATACAAGCATTAGTGATTTATACAAGCATTAAATTAATTTTTGCGAATTTTATTGCAAATTTTTTGCAAATTATTAACAATTGTTAGTGATTGATACTAGTATTAAGTTGTTATTTTGCAAATTATTTTTTGCGAATATGTCTCAACAAATAATAGAAGCTATTCACAGCCTGGTGGATACAGTGTCTGAATCTTATAACGATTTAAAATCTAACCAAGTGAGTGTTGAACAATGTGAACGGTGTTTTAATGTTTGCCAAGATACTATTA
>NC_058166.1:7092238-7217911 GCF_020080835.1 Cotesia glomerata | reverse complement strand
AGTGTACATCTTCGGAATGTACAACTGCAAAACGTAGCTTGCACATTTTTTTCAGAATAATTACCTAGGCAAGGAGCTACGGGATTGAAAAATAAGGTTTCTTGAGTGAAGAGCCAGTTCTCCTTCTGAACAGTGAGCGATAACTGATTGTTGCTGTCCTTCTGACCGTGGATTCGTTCTCTTTCATCCAAGTTCGTCGCTCATTTTATTATTTCTAACGCGTTTAACATTAACGATATCTTATTTGTTAATATTGTTCATATTAAGCTAGTTCAGTGTATTAAATAAATTATAATTGTTAATAAATTTCAAATAATAATATTGTACCATAATTATACTTTTAGTGTAGTGACTAGATAACATTGTGTGTGTATGCGTGTGTGTGTGCTACGCTTAAGTAAAACATTGTTACAAGAAACTATAATTGTGTATTAATAAAGTTGTACGATATTTGTGTCATCTAGATATTGTGATTAAATAATAAAATGTCTCAAGATAATAATAATAGTATGCGCCCTTCTCAACCCAACGCTAATCCGACATATATATATATATATTGCTTTGAAAAATTATGTTCGTAAAATGCAACAAACTCAACAATTTTCAATCTATAGAAACAACAAATTTAAATAATGCTGTGAAGCGGGAAAGAATAGGAGTTACGGTAATTATTACGTGAAGCGTTCTAACATTCACGTAACAGGATAATTGGTAGGAAAGAATTGAGAAAGGATTGTGGAGAGGATCTTCTTAATGTGATCTATAGATGAAACCGAAGCTTTTCACATTATTATTCTCTTGAATAAACGAAAACTTAAAGTTAAAGAATTTACTAATGGTTACTTTTGTTTACCCAATTTTTTTATTAATAATTTCACAAAAAACAACAGGGTCAGGAGATATCAGTGATTTTTAAAGATTGCGGAACTGCTGGAATACCAAAAAAAATAAAAATTTGTTATTCTCTGTTTCGTCATACCACCTGTGCAAAAGTGTAATTGCACGCCTCATAAGCGAAGCGTTGAGGTTGTGCTCTACTCTCGACATTTAAAAAAAAGCAGTTTTCTCGAAACTGAAATTGATTTTTCGTTATTTATATCACAATTACATATTAATATGAGTACACTTATATCAAGTCAAATAATTTGTCAGTCACATAAAATTTATTTCAATAACAATTTTTTTGTTTAGCATAGTTGTTGGAAATACATTGCGCCTACACTTATCGTCTTACATGCGCCTTTGGGCCGCATCCCCCTCCCTTCTAGAACTAGTACTGTACCCCTAAGTGTTTTTGGGTACGTACTCACTCTCTTGCGAGATCCCTTAGTGTGTACTGCGATAAACGAGTGTCTTGAATAAACTACAACCTTATACTCTAACTATCTATGTTTTTACTTTTGATCCATACCTCCGTCAGGTTATAGGACCAGCACGCCTCCACTGCGCGAATTTATACAATTTGAATCTATTTCAAGAATTAACGAAGTGTTAATTAACGAAGTGAAAATCAAATTGAATAAGTGAAGATGGGTTCGAACGATAATACGTCCAAAACGACCGATAATCCATCTACACGTAAGTAAAAAACCTATTTAAATTAAATATAAAATTATTCACGTGGGATAATTTACTAGAAGCACACAATAAAGTTGATAATTATTTGAGAAAGAATGAAAAGTCTATTAATATAATTAAAACAAAAATAAACGAATGATTTGAACAAAAATAAATTTTGATTCAATATAATTTAATAAAATTAGAAAATTTTATTCAAATTATAAGCAATGCTTACTAAGCATGACATGAAAAACTTTAAATTGAAAATAATTTCATTAACGAGATGTATAATTCAAAACTACTATCAATAATTAAAGATTTAAAGTAATTTAACTACTCAAATTTAAATTATAAACACGATATAAAAATTTAAAAAAAATAAAAAAAAAAAAAAAAAAAAATTAAAAATGATATTAACGAGGTGCATAGTTTAAATTTATTATTAAAAATGTAAAATAATTCGGCTCATGATTTATTTTACTAATAACTTATATAATAAAATATATATGTGTATATATGTATATATTTATTTATTTTATTTATTTATTGTTATTTGGCCATGGAGTCTAGGCTCCTTGCGGCCATCACAGATACAATTATTTAATACAAAAAGTATATGGTATAAATTTATAATCATATATAAAATATAAAAAGTAAAAAGTAAAAAGTAAATAATAATGCACTATCATTATCACATCATTACACATTTATCAATCATTTATCAATCAATCAGTTATTCTTTTAAATTCGACAGATAGAAATTAAAGCATGAACTCCGAAATTCCTTAAAAATACATTCATTTGTACAGTCTATTGGTAGTTTATTCCACGCCCTTATTGCGCTAACAATGAACGACTTATCATATTTAACACTATTACAGTTAGGAAGTACTAATAAGTCTTGTCTATCATCGCCTCTCCGGAATCTAGGTTCAATTGTAAGTAATTCCCTATGAAATAGAGGCATCTGACGCATTTTAATTGCCTTGTAAATCAAGCAGCAATAAAAGAATTCACGTCTAGTTTTAAGTGTAAGCCAGCCTAAATCACGGTAATACGGAGTAACATGTTCGTATCTGTTTATTTTAAAAATATAGTGCACACAGGAATTTAACTTTCTTTGCATTTTAAGCTGTTGTTGTGCAGTTATATCGCTATAAACTGCAGCACAGTAATCAAAGATAGGCCGTATTAAAGTGATAACAAGTTTTTTCCTTGCGCGTAAATTAAAAATGTTACCATACATTTTTAATTGTGCAAGAGTTCTCATACATCTATAACATACATCATTTACTTGTTCAGACCATGATAATCTATCATCTAAGATTACTCCTAGGTATTTTACTGATTTAGAGAAGTTAATTTCTATGGAATTTATCTTAATTTTAGGCGCTAAATTACGTAATTCATCGTCAACTTTAAATACACTTCCAAAAATTGCTGCTTTTTGTTTTACAGGCATTTAATTTTAGACCATTTTTGTCACACCAATTATTAATTAATTTAATTTCATCATTGAGAGTAATAACAGAGTATGGAATTTCGTTAAGTTTACATTTCAAATATATTACTAGATCGTCCGCATAAAATAAATGATTGCATTGTTTAAGAAGTGAACCTAAATCCGATACATATAAAGAATATAATAATGGGCCAAGTACACTGCCTTGAGGTACGCCATTTAAAATATCATTCCAGTTTGATTTATCATTAGTATTATTATTAATAACAGCCTGAAGTCTGCCTTTTAAATATGACACAATCCAATTTAAAACTACATCGCTGAAGCCCATAGCTTTTAATTTATAAACCAAAATGTCGTAAACAACAGAGTCGAATGCTTTACTGAAATCGAAAAATACTGCAATCGTAACCATGGATTGGTCGATCCCTAGTCTAATGTCGTCACAAAGTCTCAGTAAAGCATCCTGTGTGTTCATGCCGATCTTAAATGCAGTTTGGTACCTATCAATAATGTCATTATCTGTTACGAATGTCAAGATTTGATCGTACACACATCTTTCAAGCGCTTTCGATAATGTACATAGCAGCGATATCGGTCTAAAATCAGAATTATTAGATGCATTGCGAGTTTTAGGTAGTGGTATAATATATGACTGCTTCCAAGCAGACGGAAAGCGACCAGAACTTAATGAGTAATTAAATAAATCAGTAATGGAATTCAAAAAATATGGAAGTAAGACTTTATATGTTTTTATTGTGAAACCATCTGGACCAATAGCACCTGAACTTAATCTCATAATTGCACTCCTAACATTAAGATTGTCCAATTCTTTAAAGTTAAATGATCTGTCACATTTGATTGTACAGCTATCTAGATAATCATAATCAATGTCATCACTCATAAATGTTGCACAGTTTACAAAATAGTCATTCAGTCCACACAGATCCAAATCAGAAGGTATTACGGAATCAAAACGTCTTATTAAACCGAGATTTCTGAAGTCGTTCCAAAGCGATTTAGAGTTCTTACAGGTATTGATACGCATATCAAAATAGTTTTTCTTTGCTGTAATTATTCTCGATTTTATTATCTTACGTAGATTAGCGTACTCTTTATAGGCGAAGCCAGTTCTAGTGAAAATTCTGTATAATTTTGAACGACGACGTTGTAGGTTTTTAATTTCTGAAGTGATCCACGGTGCAACATTATCAATAACATCGCCAATCATATTATGTAAGATATTATTCATTTCGTCCACTGAACTAGCGTCTTCAAGAGTTGAAATGTTTAAATTAGCACATAGCAGATCGAGTCTATTGGTGTCAATTCGATTCCAATTTCTTTTCTATAGTTTTCTTTTATTGTTGTTAGGAACATTGTAATTATATTGGATGGAAATCAAGTCATGATCAGCCAAAAATGGTTCACTTGATTGTTTAGATGATAGCACAAAGTCTAGATTATTTACCAGACAATGGTCAATCCAAGTGTGTGAAGCAAGAGTATGATGAGTTGGGTTATAGTTTATTAGTTGTAATCCTAAGCAGCTACCGAATTCGAGTAAGTAGTCTGACTTATTGTTTGCAATGTTCATATCGATGTTAAAATCTCCCAGGATCATTACATGCTTATAATGAGACATGATTTCATCCAAGTCAATTTCAAGGTGATCTAGACAATCTGATAAAGGAGGATTATATACTGCACCAACTAGTAATTTATGCCTTGTAGAATGCCAGACTTCCACCAATAAATATTCAGTTTTATTTTCTGTGTATATTGAGCCTAAAACATAGCGCGATGAAAGACTGCATTTAACATATATTGCTACTCCTCCACCACGTTTATTGGTTCTATCATTTCTGTATAATTTGAAAGAAGGAAGTGAAAACTGAGCATCAGATATATTTGAATTAAGCCACGTTTCAGAAACAGTGATTATGTCGAAGTCATGTATCCTAAAAAACTCTTTAAATTGATTGAAGTTGCTGTGTAGTGAACGAATATTGATATGACAAATGTTCAATGATTCTTTGTAGCCAGTTAATGATGATTGACTCCAGTGACTAGTGTGCGGTGATGATAGTAGATTATGTTATTCGAGATTTTTGCGAAGTATTTCCATTCCAGAAGACGGAAGTAATTTTAGTGGTGGTTTTTCCGAGGAAAACCGTACAAACACTGACGATGCTGTAATCCAAACATTTTTTGGAGATAATTTGTTAAATTCTTTAAGAATAAGTTGCCTAAATTTGTACAGAGATGACGGGTGTCTTCGATGTACACGCACAGGGTCCGCAGGGAAGTTAGAATTCTTAATTAGTGCATTACCAGGTATAGTTTTGGTCTTAGCCTTTGATATTATGTCATTAACAATATTTTTAGATTCAAACTTGATTAGGACATCACGCTGTCGCTGATTTACACGCCCGGACGTCTGTTCCATAGGTTTACCTATCCTCTTAACAAGTTTGACACATGAGTCGACAACTGGTATATCCAAATATTGTAACAAATTGTTAGCAACCGATCGTATATTCTCATTTGGAGATTCCGATAATCCAGAAATCGCAATTTCATCGGCTAATGAATCAGATTCAATCTGTAATGCACGTAATTCAAAGTTACTTTTGTTTATAACTTCAGCTGTCTTTAATACCTTTTCCGATATTTCTCTGAGTTCATTAGAGCTTTCATGTTTTTCCAAGGTCGCTACTCTATGTTCTAAATCTCTAAACTTGTTAATTAAATCTTCCTGTTGCCTTTGTATAGAGTCAATTTTTTCATGCATTGACTTCGCTGAGTTCTCAAGTCCATCTAGTTTATCTAGTTTGCTTAATTTTGAAAGTTGCATTTGAAAAGATGACATAACCACCATAAAATTTGTTTCAACGCATGCTGGGCATTTATTTTTAATAAAAGATACAACCTCACTTGAAGATTGGAGATTGTATTTTATTTTGGCAGACGTGACGTGGAATTTATGTTTTTGTTTACAGTCATCACCTGATTTAACAGCATATGCTGCATCTTCAATATCACCGAAGCAAAGTATGCAAGACATTAGGTAAAACAGTTAGTGAGTATTTAAAGACTGAGATAGGTGACGGCACTCGGCACTGATTCAACAAAAATTCACTTGCACAACTAACCTCGAAAACAAAATGAATTTATATAAAAGCCAATATTAATTAAATAATCAATGCACTTTCACAATTTATATTTACGAATGATCAGGAATTTTTTCTGAATTTAATAATATCAAATATACAATGTAGATGACAAATTACTCCACTTTTAATACTATTGTAGAATGACTAATAAAAATGCGACTGTATGCTTATACTATATACTATATACAATATATTTATATATATAATTATATAATTAAATAGAAACGATACGAGTGATATATGAGTAGAAAATTATTATTTATAAAAAAAAAGGGAAAACTTTACGAGAAAATACTTTCTTTGAGTCATAAACTACAAGATTAAAATAAAAAAAAAACAAAATAAAATATATATATATATATATATATATATATATATATATATATATATATATATATATATATATATATATATATATTTATGAAAGCATTTACTCAAAATAGTAAATTTACGATGCCTCTTAGTTTTACAACTTGATTATACCCTAACGAAAATTATAAGAAAGAGGGCCTTATGCTAAGAAAAACGACTAGCTAGCAGGAACACAAAAGAAAACATGAAGTGCAGCACGTGTTTTTGGTCGAGTTGATAAGAGAGCGTAACATTCTTTTAAATAAATACGAGAGTTTTCACAAACACATAAAAAAAAGTACGTACAAAAGAGACAAACTTTGTCTCAAATTTTTATGGGTTTAAAATTTATTGGTCGACCAAACGAAACGATGAATACGAGCTCTTGAGACTTTCGAACAGTGACTCTGCTGTACTAATGTATTCTTTTATAACAGAATATGCTTAAGTACCTTGAGTACTTATAATAATAATGCATTGTACTGATCAGTCATAATAAAACTTATATTAACATGTTATTTAATTTCATAGAAGTGGAAAGAGGAACAACAGAACAAATTTTTAAAAATTTGATGAAGAAATTTGAAAACTTTTTCAAATTCAATCAAAATCAGACGAATGAAGCAGTAACGATAACGATCTCAGAAAACAATGTGGTTCTCACAACACAATCCGGAACTGAATACAAAGCAGGTGTGTATTGAAACTATAAATAAAATAGTATACTATAATTATATTCTAATAACTATTACAGAATAGTTTAGTTTAGAATAAGATGTTGGGTCATTTCAATAATAATTAATGCTGTGCATTAACCTATCGTTGAAAGGACTATGGTTCTTATATATGTAATTTTGATGTTCAAATGCATGTATGACAACCAGTCACAGCTCGGCCATACTTGATGTTCGGTCAACCGAGACTGAGACACAGCTTTTGGCACATAATAAAATTCTGGAATTTTATAGACAAAATAACACTCTCAGATGAAGAGTGGAAGCTGTTGAACGAGCGAACGAACGAAGCGGAGAAGAAATGAAGAAAGATGCTCATGCCAAAAACTGGAAACCAATATGAAACCATTGACTTACTAGATGAAATTGATAAAAGGCTAAACAATGACAGTGACTTTCCGAAAACGACAGCGACAGGCGAAGAAGTACGACTGAAAACGACGGAACGAGAAAACGATCCGCAACGAAAAAACGCAAAGAATGAAAGTTCTTCCTCTTCCGATCTGCAAAATCCTATGCAAGTTGGGGGTAATGACAAACTAAACGACGTGTTAATGAAATTCTGTACTGCAGCGAATAGCAACACGAAACACCAAAGTATAAAGCGCCCTATCATTCACAGTCAAAATTGATTCATTTTTTTGTTCATAAAAATTATAAATTAAAAAATTTTTATTACCTGAATTAGCGTCTAAAATTAACCGATTGATAAGTTCTTTATTATTCCGCAATCGAGACCAAAATTTATTTATATGGGCTTGGACCGTTCGGTCATTGATGGAAGGTGGTAGAATAATTTTACATACATTGAATAATGGTGAAGCTTTTAACCTACGAGAAGATTAAAGTAATTTTTCAATTTTTTCACTAATTTTACAATCGGGATAGAGTTTTAGAATTGCATCTGCAATCATTTGGTTCGAAAAAATCATTTTGAACACTAAATATTCTCAATGACGGTATTTTAAATCGGAAAATAATCCACTTTAACAACTATAAATTGCAATTGAGTTATCGTTTGCATGAAAACAAAATGATAATACCATACGTTGTTATATACAACGTCAAGGAAACCAATTCAATAAAGATAGTGATAATAATTAAAATAAAAGAATAACATATTCAAAAATAATAATGTATAAAAACAAATAAAGACTGTTTTTACTTAGCAGTCTGACTCAGGTATATTTAATTTCATCAAAATCTGAACACTGCAAGTCAGAAAAATTCCCCAACATAATAACGAAGAAATATAGTGTAGAGAATTTAATTTCCAGGGAAATTAATATCATTGTTTTTTAAACACTTTGATTTTTTAAGGCTATTATAGCAAGGCGTGTTTAAAAGAGTAACTTTAGTGATTACATCTCTTATTAACCTCAAAGAACCCAAAATATTCACGCCAGATTGTAACGGGTGTTTTTCCGCTCATTGGCCCCTTAATTAATTTAATAGAAATAAAACAATACCTAGCAAAAATGATTCTAAATTAACAAGGGCGCCACCAGGATTTTTTATCTCGGTTCCTGGAACCGGAAACCAGAGCTGAGCTTATAATCTACAGGGAGAGAGAGTGGAGGAAGGTGGTCTGAAAGAAATAAATTTTTATTTAACAAAAATGACCGGTATTTATTTAACAACAAAATATGATAACAACTCGTGCCCTTGCACGTACACCGCTCACTTACAACTAAATTAACACTACCGCTTATAACTACCGGAGGATTTCGGGCTAAAACCGTCGCCTCAACTCAGTGCTAGTCCTCCACTCGGCAATTCATCAACAAGTAGGGGTCGTCCAAAAAAATTCCTAATCCTGACGGTACCCTCTTATGGAGCGTCTATACCGCAGTTTCTAACTTACTGCCGCTGTACCCCACTTGGCGTCTATACAACGGCTTCTATCAAAATTCTTAATCCTGACGGTACCCTCTTATGGAGCGTCTATACCGCAGTTTCTATCTTACTACCGTGGTACCCCACTTGGCGTCTATACCACGGCTTCTAACTTACTATTTTTCTAATCAAGAATCAAAGGCTCAATAACGACTTGTGGTTATGTTATTCAGTTATATGGTGACACAATAACTTGGAAAACACACAAGCAGAGTTATGTAGCTCTGTCAACTTGTCAGGCAGAGTATGTAGCTATGAGTGAAGCGTGTCAGAAATTGACCGAAATGAACAATTCGCTGAAATTGATTCTGAACCAAGTGTTTTATCCAGTAGTGCTCTGGTGCGATAATAAGGCAGCTCAAGCAAGTGCACAAACGAATGGAGGACATAAATTACGACACATGACAGAAGTCAGAGAACATTATGTTAAAGAGTGTGTTAATCTTAATTTTGTAAAAATTAGTTGGGTAGCCTCCAAAGATCAAATCGCTGACATATTTACTAAACCACTTCCATTTAATTTGCACCAACGACTGACTGAAAAGAATTATGAATGGAACGAAATGATATCTAATTAATTGTACATACTATTATTACAGAAGCCAAATCAGAGGATTGAACGGCGATCTAAAACCAGAGAATCAACGGCGGCAATAAAATACAAGTGCAATTGATTTAATTAAAACATACTGTATTAATAATTTTATAGCTTATTTTGTAATAGAACTTAAGACTTATAAGATGTTGTAACGGGTGCTTTACTTCCGCTCATTGGCCCCTTAATTAATTTAATAGAAATAAAACAATACCTAGCAAAAATGATTCTAAATTAACAAGGGCGCCACCAGGATTTTTCAATGCGGTTCCTGGAACCGGAAACCAGAGCTGAGCTTATAATCTACAGGGAGAGAGAGTGGAGGAAGGTGGTCTGAAAGAAATAAATTTTTATTTAACAAAAATGACCGGTATTTATTTAACAACAAAATATGATAACAACTCGTGCCCTTGCACGTACACCGCTCACTTACAGGGAGAGAGAGTGGAGGAAGGTAGTTCTGAAAATAAATAAATTTTTATTTAACAAATTAACCGGTTTTTATTTAACAACCAAATTAACAACTGTGCACTTGCACTTACTCCCACTCACTTACAACTAACTCACTTACAACTAAACTTAACACTACAACTTATGACTACTCTCCTCAGGTCAACCAACTCCACGACCCCACCGCCTTGTCACCCCGCAAAGGAACTAATCGTATGCAAAGGCTCGTTAACTCGGCTCACGAAAGTAGTCAACCCAGTGACTAAACGTAGACCGATGTCCTCCCGTGAGCTTACAAAAAATTGCTTAATCCCACAGTACCCTCTTATGGAGCGACTATACTGTAGTTTCTACCTTACTACCGCTGTAGCCCACTTGGCGTCTATACAACGGCTTCTAGGATTTCCCGCCCCGGAGTCAGATGGACTCAAGCGTGCTCAACGTGCCTCTTGAGCGGTACTATCTCACACACACATTACCCACGCGTCTCCACACACATATCCCGCTCACACACACAACTGACTCTACTTTACTTTTATTTCCGGATTTACAAAAATTAGACTCCAAAATTTACAACGTTAATTTTCACTAAAATTGTTCAGTCATTAGCTTACAATAAAACTCATGAATTATCCTCACGATTAATAAATTTATTTCTTAAAATTTCCGGCTTAAAACCGACGCTTCTTTTATTCCAAATTTAACACGAGCTTAACTCTGCGCATTAACTTAAATTCTTTCGAAGAACATTCTTTATAAAATTAACTAAATTTTTACTCGGACGTAATCCACACTGATAAGTAGTTTTACAAAGAATTCCAATAATAATTTTAGTCTTCCATAGTTCAATATATGACCACGTGGAATTTTTCGATTTATAAATAATTAATAAAGCAATTTGTCTCAATATAAAATAAATTCACGAAAAATTATCCACGGTTAATTCGATCTCAATTGCGTCGAAACTCAGTAGCCAATTCTCAATACTTAATTTTCCAAATAATAAAATAGTTTCGAAAATTAATACGATATCAATATTTAATTCAAAATAATAAATAGTCTTAATAAAAGATAATTCAATTGTTGTAAATAGTAATGATAATCCAGTTGTTAATTTTACGATTTATTGCGTAATAAAATTCACAAGGAATTTGCGCGCTCAAAATGGATGCCGGCGTTCGTTACCACGTAGCACGTTTTGACCTCGGGTACCGAATACTATGTCGTGTCGATTGGAACCTTCTCGGTGTTCAGAATTTAATTAATATAAAATAGATTTATTTAAACCAATCTCAAGATGTTAATAATTATTAACCAACTGTATTAATGAAATTAATTATTCACGACTTGCAAACCCAAGAGGTCTAGAACATTCCTCCGGTATAAACCCCCAGGAGGAACGCTCCCAGCAATTAACGAATCAATTCAATTAAATAATAAATTATTATTGAGCAAAATTATTAAACAATTGAATTATCCAAACTTGAATAAATAAAACGAGAAGTAGTGTATTTGATGAGCCGGGTATATGGCCCCAAGGCTCATCATTACCAAAGTCCAATACCTGGTGTAAATTTGGTTGAAGAAACTCTATGGTTGATACTCGCTTCCTTCTCTGGACTTCTTGATGTTACTCGTTCCAACACTTTACTACTTCTGCGGACACCACGCATGGCTCGTCTATATAACGACCCCAAAAATACCCCCTCCTGCTCTCTCTCTAGGCCCGAAGATCGATGCGCTCAAATGCTAGTCGAAAAGTTATCGATCTCTGGCGACTTATCGATTAAGGGTAATTTACCCTGTTACAAGATAAAGAAAAGTCCCAAAAATAGACGCCCCGAATCTCCTCTAATAATTTTTTTAAGGCCTTTTTTTTATTTTTTCCTGTAGACTGCAACTGTTAACAATTAGAACAATATTTTTTATCAACTCCAGATAACCCTAATAAATCAAGATCTACATGAAAAAGTCCCAAAAATAGAAACCGGCAATTATCATTGCCAAATTTTTCAGGGCCTGATTTTCTTTCATTTTCTCTTGTATATTGCAACTGATGGCAATTAAACAAACATCTATTAGTAATCTCAGAAAAACCTAAATATTCACGCTGGATAGAAGAAAGTCCCAAAAATGGGCACCCGGACTTTCTATGGCCAATTTTCTCAGTGCCAGATTTTTTAAACTTTTTCCTAGAGATGCAACCGTTGACAATTGAAATTATATATCTCATTAGCCGTATGAATCCCCAAATATTTACGCCACATAAAAAAAAGTCCCAAAAATTAAGGCCCGGATTTTCTATGGCCACTTTTCCTAGTGCCTGTATTTTTTAGTAGATTTCATTGAAATCTAACTATTGCATTGGTCCTCATGATGGAACTTTTAAAAAATTTTGCTATATTACGACTATACTCGTCGAGCTGAGTCGGAAAATGCATATGGTTCAAAAGTTTATATACGTATGTATATACATATATATATATATATGTATGTGTAACGTATAGTTTGAGACACCCTATTTTTTTTCTTTAATCACGTTCAAAATACACTAGGCAATTGGAGATGGAAGTTTTTTTTTTTTTATAAATTCAAAAGTTAAAACTTTGAAGACTGTCCCCAATATTTGAAGAATTTCTTATATTTCAAGGACATGAGTTCAAAATTTGGATTCAATTACGAGCGAATGTATTGTTTGAGGACTTATGTCTTTGAGACCACATATATATTTTGAGGTCTGTGCTGAAAATTTCTACTTATTTCCAAGACAGTCTTCGAAATTTATACATTTGACTATAACATGCATTGCTAAAACTTTTGAGGACAGACCTCTAAATTTTGTTATCATTTTTGAGTATGTTCTTGAAATTGATGCACTTTATAAATATAGTTTCTAAATTCTTGTCAATTTTATCATGTGCTACGTCCCAAAACAATATCAGATGATTATCATCGACTTTTTGAAAATATTCGATAAAAAAATGAAAAAAGTTAAAAGGTAAAACGAAATGTGCGTGCCTTAAACGCTCGTATCATAGGTATGTTATTCAAATTTTTTTTAATTTCCCGCGCATTATTCATGACGCGAATAAAACGCCTTCATATGTTCCGTTGTATCAACTACTTACATTTTGATACGCATACATACGTTGGCTCGTCGCAGAGTCACTATCAGATCTCTGTTTACTAAAAAAATAAAACATATGGCCGACCAAAATAGGAAAATTCGAGTGAATGCCAATCAAAATGTTTAAATTACAACTAAGCAAAGCAATGCCAAGCTTTGATATTACATAGGGTTATTCATTGAAGCTTAATGACAAGTCTGAAAAAATATGAGTCCAAATATTGTATATATTTTTTATTTTCTTGACTACACCACCATATTTTGACAGTTGTTTCTACTAAAATTAAAAAAAAAAAACGGTTTTTTTCACTAAAATTAATAATTAATTTACGAAGCAGTGTTTTGAATTAGTTCAGTAATCATTTTTTTTGCCACCAGTGTATATTTTTAAAACATTTCTACGAGGATTATGGATTAAAAATACAATTTGTCTTGATGAGAAAGGAAACTTGATTTTTGGGCCCTAGTAGAGCCTATGCCTTCGCACGATCCCGTACAGGAATCCCCAGAGTTGAACGACGGAGTCATGCCTGGGACATTATTGCAAAGCCCATCTTGGTAAACCTATATTGTTCCACGCTCGAGCCACAACTGGACAATCAGCCTTCGCCTTGTGACACACGTAGTTCATAACTTGCTCCGAAATATTTCCGAAAATTTTGTATTTAGCACCTAAGAAACAATTAGTTTTACCTTTACTTTTGATTACCATCTACTATACTTTGGAAGTCTGTGGAAGAGAAATCTGGCCCATGTTTCCCATAATTAGATGACGTTCATACGAATCACCCGGATCTCTTTGTACACAAAATTATTATAATCAGAATTTAACGACTTTGTTTTTCTAACTTTTGAATTTGTAATATGATGAAGTCAGAAGTCACCTTCACGTTTTCCGCTTTAAGTCGTTAAAATAAGACCTATAAGGCAATAGTTCAAACTACGCATAGATTCAACCGGGTTTCGAAAACTCTGGAAACGCGATGATGCATGATTTCAACAAAATACCCTTGAGCCCCTTTTATTATTTTGAATTAATTTTCCTATGAGTCCCATACAAACGCCGATGATGCTAACCCTATATAAACCGTCCGACAATCATTTTTCATCAGTTCGATTTAGACCAGGATACCACAAGTTAGCTCCGCGTCA
Organism: Cotesia glomerata; assembly: GCF_020080835.1. Classification (NCBI taxonomy): domain Eukaryota; kingdom Metazoa; phylum Arthropoda; class Insecta; order Hymenoptera; family Braconidae; genus Cotesia; species Cotesia glomerata. Next base: position 7,203,408 of record NC_058166.1, on the reverse strand, counting down.
ATCGGCTCCGGGCATCAAATTCTTCGGAAGCACAAAGTACACCGTGGTACACGAGACAGTGCCTTGCTCGTGGTTAGGCTGCACTTAGTAGCACTAACGTGGTAGATTCATCGGCTATTCGATAAATGCTATAATTATATTCCGTTTGTCTTTATTTTTATTATTTTCCGCCATTGAGCGTCGATTGTGTATTATTCCGCCGTTGAGCGTTGATTTTTCCGCGAGAATCGCGAAGTATATTGTTTTCCGCCGAAGAGCGTCGAGTAGTATTAGGTTTTTGCGCTTAAAGTCGCGAAGGTTAATTCATTATTTGAAATTATTCAATTTCTCCGTGATACACGAGATCCGGTAATTCGGTAGCGAAAATACCTGAGCGTCGATTGAGTGCTAAGTTTTCCGCGTAAAGTCGCGAAGATTAAAATAATATCATTATTAGTAAATATTTAATTTCTCCATGATACACGAGATACGGTATTTCGATAGTGAAACTACCCATAGAAGGTGAAAGGGCCCATTAAATTTGAGCCTCTCTACAGACTTCCAGGGTAAGCCCAAAACATTATCTACTTTTAAGAAATTATTATTTTTCTAACATTTGTGTTCCTTTTTTTATCTCTATCTTTATTAACCGTTTTATAAACCCAAATTTGTAACACGTTCACTTGTTTTTCTCAATAAATTCAAACAAATAAACAAGTCGATTCTTTCATTTTTACTTTTTAAAATAAAATAAGATCTCCTTTACAAAATAAAGCAACAACTAAACAATAGAATAGGTTACTCGTAACCGAAGTTAGCAGGATCCATCATCCTTACTCTCTCTAAGTTAACACTTAGAGATAACGTTCGAGCTTGTGTACCGCTCCACACTCCAACGCAATTTTTAATTTAGCTCCCGAACGGACAAAGTGACAACGTTCGGATATTTGAGATTTCTATTTCATATTCCTTGCGCCCATCACTCACTCCGTTCGTGACAAATTTGGTGTCAGAAATGGGATCCACGCTGATTTTTCTATTGTTTTATTGAATTTTATTTTTGAGATCTAAAAATTATTAAATTTATAATATTTTTTTTTGAAAATTAATAACAGGAAATCTTAAATTCCTTTTACAAAATCAGGATTTTTAATCTTTAAAAATTGTAAATTAACTCAAAATATAACAAAAAAAAAATTTATATTATTTTTCATCAATTGATGATTCAACATCATAAAAATTGTTAGAGAATATATTATCTATTTCACTTTCAATTTAAACGAAAACAGGTTTTTATACCTTTAATTTTCCTGAAACTAAGAATTCAATTTAAAATCATTTTTTTTCTCAAAAAGAATAACATCATCTTACAACATTTGTTTGAATTCTTTTAAAATTCAACTTAGTTTATTGAACTTCTTGCCAAAACAATGTCAAAATGGGTCATGAGGCTGAAATTCAAAACCTTACCCACCATCAAAACATAATTAATGCAATAATAACAACTATGGGCGAATCCATGTTGTTGCATCAAGTATTATTAAGAGTTCCTACTTTTGACGGCAGAAACATGCCTTTAAAATCATTTTTAGAAGACGTCGAAAGCGCGAGGGAAGATTCCCCCGATGGACTTCACCCCACTCTTCTAAAAACATAAAATCGAAACTTAAAGGTTTAGCCAGACATGCTATCCACGGCAAAGAAATTCTCACTTTCAACGAATTAAAAACCGCCTTAAAAGAATACTTTGCCAGTAAGAAATCGTACCCCCAGTATTGTGCTGATATACAATCGGTAAGATTAAATCAGGACGAATCTGTTCTTAGTCACTACAATCGCATCAAAAACCTTGTTAATAACGCCGTTTCTTCTTTAAAAGCAAAATTTAATAACGAACAGGAAGTAACTAGCATGAAGAAACTATTAGACGGGTTAACATTAGAGTCATTTAAACGTGGGTTACCTGATGACCTTGTTTACGCGGTATCAGTCCAAAATCCAGCTAATATCGAAGATGCGTACAAACTTGCCATGCGCATAGAAGAAGATTTGAAAGGTAGTAGCGCTCGAAATTCTAACTACCTGCGGTATGCCCAAACTCAAGACCAATCAAACAACTCGGAACGCCCCACTCGCGTGGTTAGTTTTCAAGATGAGGAAAGAAGAGGTACAATCCCTCACTCTCTTAATAGAAATGATGTGACGTACCCAAGAAATAATTTTAATCAAGAAAACAATAAAGAATTTAGTAATCAGAATAACTCAAACAATTCAAATCGTTACAATAGAAGACGTTCTCCTAATAGAAATTACCCTTCCCAATACTATCCTCCGCAAATGGGTTATTTACCCCCTTTTCCATACCCTCCATATGTCCCTCCATATTATCCACCTCAAATGCCTTATCCTGCTCCTTATTATCAGGATTCACCTTATTATCCTAGTGCATATAGAAACAGATCAAAATCCCCAATACCTAATAGTCAACGCACTGAGTCTTTAAACTCCCAGGGTGCTCGACGGTCAGACGCCCCGACGAGCGAGCCCCTCTTATCGCGTCAATCTTCAACAATCAATTTTCTAACAGCTGAAAGTGTATCCACTGGTCGGGAACCTCAGGTAGAGGTTCAGTAGTCGTGTTAAAAGCCCCTGAATTAAAAGGTGGTCAAAGTCGTTTTCTAGTAGACACGGGCGCCGATATAAATATCGTTAAACTAGAAGCATTGCACCCTCGTTCAATTATAGCCGCTCATGAAGCACTAACAGTCTCTGGTATTACAAATAATAAAGTTAATACTGTAGGCTCAACTGAACTCACCTTCTTTAAGAAACCCCAAAAATTTCATGTTTTTCGAGAAACATTACCGATTCCCACAGACGGGATTATAGGTGTCGATTTTCTGGAGAAAGAGAAGGTTGAAATTTCATTTCACCATAACACCATAGTCGCAGATTCTAGACCGATTTCTCCTATTTATTTTGAGCCTTCAAAACCAAATGAACTCGTTCCAGTAAATCCTCCTCCTATAGCAAATATTCCCTCTGTTGAAAACTGTAACGTAGATTTTCTCACGCGGTAAATTTTCACGGTAACTCATAATTCACTACGTTACACTTCGTCCATCTCAGCCATCTCTCGATCCCCAGGAACCCCGACAGGCGCCAGCCGACTTTTGTTTCACCGGTATCGGCAACCGGGATACGATAAGTTAATTTTTATGTCCCCAGAAGACCAAGAGCAGCCTCGACGGTAACGGAATACCTCGGTGTCGCTCAGTTATGCAGGTTATGGAGAGAGGGTCGTGATTCGGTCTCTCAGAGGAAGCAATTTCTTTACAAAACGAGACTAAACGATACCTAGTACCATAATCGGTACTTCGAACTAACACTCAACTTTATTAACCGATTAAATAAAATAAATCGATATTAAAATATATCGCGGAAGCAGTCCCAAACGAATACGAAACAAAGACAATAGCTCAGGTCATTGTCTACGAAAATAGCAAGTGTGAGGCAGGCCAGCTACGATACGAGAGACTAACTCGACTCTCAAACACGATGCTCACTCTACGAGAGCTCGTAACTGACCCTTTTCACGGTATATCACTAACGCTGCCTAGCAGCGACGGCACGTCCGTCCTCTACGAGGACCCAAAACAAGACTCTCCTCGAAAAAAAAACATCAAACGCTGCCGAGCAACGACGATACGTCCGTCCTCTACGAGGACCTCCCCACTCCTTTTTTTTCATAAATCCAGACTTCCACAACCTTTACTCCTTCACTACTCCAGCCAGGCTGCCTCTCACCGTACCCCTACTACATTCATACCCTTAGCTACATGCGCTCAACTCACTTTCACGCTACTCCCAGACATACAAACTCCACACTCATTCCCACTCACACAACTAGTGTCCCAGACCTACCAGCGATTCCGCTCCCCTGGGAGCCTTGACAGTACTCGCGACTACCCTCGAGCATCCAGCAATCGAGGCCTGTCAACTGCAAGCTACCGCATGAGCCTGCCAAACTCCCGTACTTCGGGGCGACGACATTTCAGTCGCTCCTCCGCGATAATCACCTCGCTCCAAGAGGCTGAACCTAAATTCAGTCATCGGTAACTGACCGGGAGACACGTTACATCGGTCACTTTTCCGCAGTGCAGCTCGATATCCTCGAGACAACTATCTCACAAGCACACTCTCACGATAGTTCCCAATATTCCGAAATTACCGTACTCACACAATAAAACTCACGATATAACACAAATATACTACTACTGTAACCCTACATAAAATGTAACGTTACAAAACATTCCTATTTGGGACGATGAGCCCACAAATTTTATTGTTAAATCACGCACTCGAGCTTGTGTAAATTTGAAATTAAAACCGAGCAATCTTATCACCGGTTATTTACTGCGAATTCACACTGAACACGAACACATTTATATGGGTGAGAATTTAGTAACAAATTTTGATAATACTTGCAATGTTTTTGTCATTAACGCATATGAGGAAGACATGAAGATTCAGATCCCTCCTCAAGAGATCTTTTCTTTTGAAAGTGACGAATTCTCTGAAGATTTCTTCAATTCAGATTCTAATTCAGAATCCGGTGATGAAAATCCAATAGACGCCCGGGATAAAATCGATAGAATCATAGATAATTTAAATATCAATTATTTAAATACTGAAGAACGCGATAAAATAATCGAATTGATAAAGGAATATCCTCAACTTTTCCAGTTACCTGGCGATCCTCTTACTACTACTTCCGTTATTACCCATTCCATTCATACCACGGATGATTTACCTGTCTCTGTGAGACAGTATCGTTATCCGCCGGTACATAAAGAAGAAATTACTAGACAGGTAGACAAACTACTTAAAGATGGTGTTGTAGTAGAGTCCAATTCACCTTACAGTTCACCTTTATGGATAGTTCTTAAGAAACTCAATAGTAAAGGTGAAAAAAGATGGAGATTAGTGATTGATTTCCGAGCATTAAATGCGAAAACAATTGGCGATGCTTATCCATTACCAAACATCATAGAAATTCTCGATTGCTTGGGAGAAGCTAAATATTTTACTGTAATAGATTTAGCCAGCGGTTTTCATCAAATCCAATTAGACCCTAAAGATTGCGAAAAGACAGCTTTCTCAACTCCAAACGGTCATTATCATTTTGTAAATATGCCTTTTGGACTGAAGAATGCCCCTCCTACTTTTCAGCGGGGCATGGATAGAGTTTTAGTCGGATTAATTGGTGTATTTGCAATTGTTTATATGGATGATATTATTATTTTCTCAAAGGATCTCGAAGATCACTTCGTTCGAATAAGAAGAGTATTTGACAGACTTGTTACTGCTAATCTTAAATTGCAGCCCGACAAATGCGAATTCTTGAGTACAGAAGTCGGTTATTTGGGACATATTATTAGCGAAGAAGGAGTCAAACCTGATCCAAAGAAAACAGAAGCTGTTTCTAAATTTCCGGTTCCGAAAAATCCTACTAATATTAAACAGTTTCTCGGATTGGCGGGTTACTATAGACGCTTTATTGAAAACTTTTCTGGTAGGGCTAAACCTATGTTCACCCTTCTAAAAAAGGAAGAACCATTTGTATGGACTGATGAACATCAAAAGAGTTTTGAAGATCTAAAAAAGGCTCTATGTATTTCTCCAGTACTACAATTTCCGAACTTTGATGAACCTTTTATTTTAACTACCGATGCATCTGATTACAGCCTAGGTGCAGTCCTCAGTCAAGGAAAGATTGGTGAGGATAGGCCAATTGCCTATTTATCTAAACTTTTCAAAGCGGCTGAATTGAATTATACAACAACAGAGAAAGAATGTTTAGCTGTTATTAATGGTATTTTACAATTTAGACCATATCTCTATGGCCGCCATTTTACTCTTGTTTGTGACCACGAGCCTTTAAAATGGATTGATTCGGTCAAGCCACCAGTTCAACGACTTATAAGATGGAGAACTAGACTTAGAGAGTATGAGTATTCTTTTTGTTACAAGCCAGGTAGATTAAATGTGAATGCTGACGCACTTTCTCGGAATCCAGTTATCACTGAAACCGAATCGTGTCCTCTTTTACTACCAGTTGTTCCTCAACCCAATAAAAAAATACAGAGCAGACAAGCTGTTTCCTCCAGAGTTGATTCAGGACTTAGAAAACGTAAACCTGTCCCTCTTTCCTCCTCTATAACCGCGGCCGTCAAAGCACGGCATGCGAAACAAAACGCGAATCAAAATGAAAAACAAGATACCAGCGTTCCAAAACCGCTACCACCAGATCTTGGAATTCAAAATCCATTTCAAATGAAAAGCCGAGTTCAACGAACCCCCGTGAAAAAGAAAATCAATACAATTGAACCTGCAAATAAATCAATACGCCGACTTAAATTCACGAACCCCGTGGATCCTCCGAAACCTCCTGATCCTCCTGATGATCCTTTACCAGAACCTAGAGCAAGAAACAGTGCTTTTCCTAACCTTGTGCAAAAACGTAGTGAAATTGTAGAAACTGATTCTGAACAAGGAAACATTCCTGCGAAAAATCGTACGAATGCCCTAAGATTTGTCTTCGATGTTGAGGATGACACTGATGAATCGTCTGCTAATACCATAATAGATCCTTCAGTTCCACCACCCCCAAATAAAAAAATAGTCGAAGTCTCGGCTGAATCTTCTTCCCAAGATCCTTATTGGTGGGATCCCAATGTACAAGCAGACCAAGCCACAACATCAAAAGGACAAGACAACAAAAATCGAAAGTCTTCTCCGGTCACTTTTCAACATCCACTAGGTAATTCTACGCCTCTTTCTCATATTAGTGATTCAGAGACCGATGATGATCGTCCCCCACAGCACGCACGTACTGGCTCGTTACCCCAAATACCTGAAGAGTTTTCATCAGATTCCTCGCTACCGCCCGAACAAGTTGAAAACTTCGAGAACCCCAATTCTCTCGCTCATAGTATTACTAATGAACTCTTTTATCCGAATATACATCGAGAAAAACCTAACCTTTTAGAAATTCATTCAACTAATGAAAATTTGACTTATTACCGAGATAACTATTTACATTTTATTTCCGCGGATTGTGAATTTACCACTCAGATTTCTAGATTATTAATCGATACCGATTATATAAATCCTCAAGATATTAAATTAAAGAAACCTAAAGTACAGCAAATTTTAGTAACTCCTAAAAGTAAACATAAAATTCTTAGCGCAGTAATTACCGGTAAACACTTTGATGAAATTTCTATTCCAGAACTTAAAAATATACTACTCGTTCTTATAGTCTACTGTCCCCACTACGAAACTTTTCTTGAAGTAATTGCCAAACTCTATTTTTTTTTTTAAAAATATGTAAAAAAATTCAAGGAATCTAATGGTGCAATTTGCACGCAAATTTTCGATGCCGATTTTTTTTTATTTATAAAAAACTGTCGCAAAAAATATTTTAGCCGACTAAAACCAATATGTAGGGAAATTCTTTCACCGTGCAGTTGTTTAAATGTTAATAATATAAAACTTCAATGTTTTCTGAATCCATTGATCACAAATTTTTTATAAAAATATTAATTTTTAATAACAAAATAATAAAATTAAATAAAAAAATACTTGCCTAACAGCTGAGCTAGTTACCGACGCAGTCTGCGCAGCTCTCGAGTGGGGAAAGTTGCGCGCGTCGCTGGGTCTGTTTGAATTGTCACGGCGTATGACAAATAAAATTTCCAATAATTTTTTTTTTAATTCATTAAAATAATTGTGTTTTTCAAAAACTATTATCTAAATAATGAAAAATGTAAATGTATATTATTTAAATATTAATTTTCGATGTTAATACTTAAGTAGTTAATGACAAAATTGGAAAATTTTTCTTAATGGTTTTTTAATTATTATAATTACACCAAAGGTAGTTTCTAATTGGATTCACGGTCTACCATTTACAATTCCAGTTGGCCAATCTCTTGAAGAATTTGCAGGGATTCATTCAATTCGCAGTGAGCAGCATAAAGATTTAAATGAGGGCAATATCAAAAGATTTTACAAAGATTTAAAAATTTTCTCTGCATGGTTTGAAAAACACGAACCATTTCCAGAACTGTCTGCAATAATTAACATCGGCACTGGAGTGATAGGTGGAGTCGATGTTAATTGTCACGAAGCTTTGAAACATGGAGTTGAAGCATATAAACAAATGCTTCAAAAAAATAACGATTTTGGTAATTTAACTGTGCCAAGAAGTAAAGTTATAACAATCGCTTGTAGTAAAAATAATGTTGTCGTAAATGGGAAAAAAATTGAAATCGACTGTATGCTGTTGTATCAACGTATGTTACGACTTGCCCCGTCAAAAGAAGAACTAAAAAATTATTTCAATTTCGAGTTAAGTCCGTTTCCTCAAACATTATTTGAAAACCATGAAAAAATGCGACAACCCACTGTTTCTTTTTTCAAATTCTTCGAAAATTTCAAATGTCAGTTCAATAAACAAGACTGCTTTTATGTTGTTGACGGTGAATATTTATTGAAGAAAGTAGCTTGGAGTGTGAATATGCGTTATGCTGAGATTTTTAAATTATACGTTGATTTTGTTCGAGCTAATTATAAACATAATGTGTGTATTGTTTTCGCGGATAGTGGAAGACCAGATCAAGAGCCATCAACATCCTTGAAATATAAAAATTCTATACTCACTTCCTGCAATACCATTGAATTTAATTCTGAAAACAAAGCTACACATACCAAGGACAAGTTTTTATCAAATCATAAAAATAAAATACGCTTCATAAAAAAATTATCGGACTTACTTGCAGCTAATAACATTCAAGTTCAACTGCTTGAACCTAAACGTTTTGATAAGTTAATCGTGGATTTACTTTTAAAAATTGGACCAGAAAATACAAAATGTCTTGTAAGTGAAAACATTGATTTATTAGTAGTACTATGTTACTATGCCCAAGATAATGAAACTTATTTTTTGAAACCAAGCGTCGGTGCCTCACACGAACACATTTTTGCAATTCATCTGTTTCTAAAAGCATACAAAAAAATTCAAAAACATATGCTTGTACTTCACGCTTTTACTGGTTGTTTTACCACTTCTGCAATTTACAGAAAAAGTAAAACTAAAGTTATCAATAAAATATCACAATCAATTGAATCAATGAAGAATTGGATGGATCAGTTTGCCAATCAATTTAATACTTCCGACGGAATCTCAGTTGCTGGAAACTTTTTGTTTTCGAAGATATATGAATTAACCGGCAGTTCGTCTTTGTCTTCCAATCGATATAATGTTTACGAAGAAATGGTTGGAAAAAGAAAAACCGAGTTGACTCCTGCTTCGTTACCACCAACCGATGATGCTGCGAAATTCCATAGTTTTCGCGTATATTTCCAAGTGCAACAATGGCTGGGTAATTATGAATTAAAAGCTACTGAGTGGGGTTGGCGACTTGATAGTGAACTGAATTGCCTACAACCTATTACTATGACCGAAAGAGTTGCCCCAGAAACTCTTCTAAAAGAAATTTCTTGCGCATGTAAGACCGCTTGTAATACAACTCAATGTACTTGTAGAAAAGCAGGCATGCAATGCACTTCAGTGTGTCGAATTTGTGTTGGCGAAAATTGTACGAATTGTCCACAAATTCAACTCACCATGGATCCAGATTCCGACGATGAAGAGATGACAACGAGAGAGAGAGAAATTGAAGACAATGAAGCGATTCAAGAGCTCAACCAAGAAGAAGATTGAATTTATTTAATTATAATATTGCTCAAAATATGTTGAAACAAAAATGTCTTAATTTTTATATATTGTTTGATTTTTATGTAAATTATTTGCTGGTATTGTCATTCAATAATAATTTATAAAAGTTTTACCTAATTTCCAACTTATTTTTTTTTTTATTATGTTAACCAACTTTCTCTGTCATTACTTTTATTAATAAAAGATAATTAAAACTTAATTAATTTTAAAAACATTATTTTCCTAACAAAAATAATTATAAGTTACTTTGTAAATTTTTTTTGAAATCACAGTAAGTAATATCATGCTAAGTTTAAAAAATATTTTTACAAAAAATAATAATTTTCCATAGAAAAAAACTTTTGGTTCATGAAACTTTTACGTTTAATATAATTCTGATAATAATTTTGAAAAACACAATTATTTTAAAGAATTAAAAAAAAAATTATTGGAAATTTTATTTGTCATACGCCGTGACAATTTAAACAGACCCAGCGGCGCGCGCAACTTTCCCCACTCGAGAGCTGCGCAGACTGCGTCGGTAACTAGCTCAGCTGTTAGGCAAGTATATTTTTATTTAATTTTATTATTTTGTTATTAAAAATTAATATTTTTATAAAAAATTTGTGATCAATGGATTCAGAAAACATTGAAGTTTTGTATTATTAACATTTAAACAACTGCACGGTGAAAGAATTTCCGTACATATTGGTTTTAGTCGGCTAAAATATTTTTTGCGACAGTTTTTTATAAATAAAAAAAAATCGGCATCGAAAATTTGCGTGCAAATTGCACCATTGGATTCCTTGAATTTTTTTACATATTTAAAAAAAAAAAAATAGAGTTTGGCAATTACTTCAAGAAAAGTTTCGTAGTGGGGACAGTAGACTATTAAAGATATTATTACTCATTATGAATTGAAAACTCTAAGAATATCTAAAGATGGAGATATGTTAGAAAATCTCAATCAATCTTTGTTTACTGAAATATTTGAAGAGGTACTAGGTCAATGTGACTGCACCATTACCTTTTGTAGAGGAAATGTAGTAATACCCGTTGAAGAATCTCGAGCTGACATAATCGCTGAATACCATGAAAGCCTTACAGGAGGTCATAAAGGTATCACTAAAACTTATCGATGCATCGAGAACGTTTTTATTGGCCTAATTTAAAAGACGATGTAACTGAGTTTGTTAGAACTTGTAAAAGTTGTCAGGAACAAAAGTTAACACGAGTAAAAACTCGCGAACCTATGATAATTACAGATACCCCTGCCGAGTCCTTCGATAAAAGCTCTATAGACACGGTCGGTCCTTTGCCTATAACACCTAATGGTAATCAACATATCTTAACTATCCAAGATAATCTCACAAAATTTTGTGTTGCAGTCCCAATACCAAATTTAATAGCCGAAACTATTTCTGATGCATTAACTCGCGATTTTATTCTTAAATACGGTTCCCTTCGAGTAATACTCTCTGATCAAGGTCGCTCATTTGTTAGCAATGTTTTTCACCACCTCGCGAAAACATTTAAAATCAAACATGTAACAACTTCAAGTTACCACCCTCAAGGAAATACTTCTCTGGAACGCACTCATATTGTTTTGGCAGAGTTTATTAAACATTATGTAGACAAATATGAAGATTGGGACAAACTAGTACCGTTCGCTATATATTCATATAATACTTCGGTGCATGAATCTACTAATTTTACTCCTTATGAATTAATCTATGGTAAAAAGGCCTGTACACCAAGTTCCTTCCCTACATCAGAAAGAAGTGAAACTTATGGTGGTTACTTGCACGATTTAATAACTCGGATGAGTGACATGAAAACTTTTGCTGCTCGGTCCTTAATAAAATCAAAACACCGTGCGAAGAAATACTATGACATGCACTTGAATCCTTGTCCCTTCAAAATTGGTGATAAGGTCTACGCGCTCAAAGAACCCAGAAAAGGGAAATTTGACTCTTACTATAAGGGGCCTTATACTATTACAAACCTTTTTGACAAACATAACGCTATCATAGAAGATGAAAAAGGTAAACGTTTACTTAAGCATGTAGATAAACTTAAATATTGTAGATCTAGAGCTTCTGAAACCGATTCTGATTAATACTTCTTACTTCTCTCTCTTATTATCGTATTTTTGTATTTACCACTAACTTTATAGACATTCCAGAAAACATTCATTCTCACAGGGTGATGATGGGAGCCATTCAACTAGCCATTTTGGTAGGCTCTCTGATACAAGCCACCTTTGGTTTTATAGCCTACGACTGTAGTACTCCTTTTTTAAATATTACTACACTTTCCCTACTGGACGTCAAAGACTGTAATATTCCACCGCCGAAACCAGTTATTAGTAACGTACAACTACTACAGACCCTTGATTTTTCTATGATTAGAGTTATTTAATGTAAACTCAAGGTTCGTCGTATTGTTCGCTATTGCGGTGAGTTGAACCATATTTTTGGTGTGACTAATGGTGATATTGAATATATACACGAATTAAGAGTAGATGAATGTAAAAAGATCCATAACAGTGGAGTTCTCTATTTTCATGGCACACATTTAGACCTTAAACCGAACTCGACTACTACTAGGCCAATAACCTTTCAAGGTGCATACTCTGTAGACGGTGTCTGCCAGAGAGGTACGTATACCGACGCTTTCGGATCTTGGAATAAAGTTACGGTAACCGGTTACACCACACTTACTATCCAAGACTATTATGCGTCTGTTAGTATCGATGATCATAAAATTATCTTAAATACCGGAGTAAGATGTTCTTACCAAAAAGGAGAATGTACAGACTCAGACGGTAGTAACGTATATTGGAATCTACTGTCTGAAGATGATTGTGGTCATCGTAAATTTGGTTTATTATATGAAGGAAGAGCCACGAAAATCAGATCAAGAATAAACTCAACTGAAGAAATACTGTATGTGTTAGAATCCGAAGGTTACGCATTTGCATTAACAACTAAAGAATTTTATTCCAATTGTCAAACTCTGTTAATTAAAACTATCCACCCTAAACTATTCCTTTTAGATTCTGAGCTCAGCGACTTTATACCTCGTAAACAGGGTGTCGCTATGCAAAATATGGATTTATTCACTTACGTAAATGCTAAATTTGTTTATTTCGAGCAACACCTTAAAAAGGAATTAATAATTTTATATAACCAATTATTCCAGCAACAATGCGAACTTGAAAAGAAGGTCCTATTATATGCCCTAACTACAGCATCAATCGCTCCAGATGAATTCGCGTACCAATTCATGGCACAACCTGGATACATCGCTCAGATAGCTGGAGAAGTAATCCGAATCGCAAAATGCATCGCGGTAGAAGTTAGGCGTAGGGATACAAAAGAATGTTACCACGAATTACCGATTTCTAGAGGCAATGAAACATATTTTATGTTACCCCGAACTCATGTTATGACAAAAACCGGAACTCAAGTAAATTGTAACCCCCTTTACACTCCAATGTTCCGCTTTAACGACTCGTGGATTCAGTTGAATCCCGGTGTCTCACCCGTAGCTGAACCTTAAAGATTAAGTCCATCCCTAAACTATACGTGGACTTACACTTATGCCAAAGGCCTCGCCACCGGTGGTGTTTACTCAGAAGGTGATCTACAGAATCTTAGAAATCACATGATGTTCCCTATTGAACGGGCCGCAATTCTAAATACCATTGCTCGCGACGCCACAGGTCAAATGATTGCTAACCAGAATATTAAAATCAATACCCTTATTGATGAAGAAACAATTAAAAATGTCCTTAATCATGCTTGGGGTAAGGTTTGGAATTTCTTTAATACTGTCGGTACTTTTAGTGTTACCCTTTTTGGAGCTTACGTTACTTTTAAAATCATTAAATTTTCTATTGATACTTTAGTCCATGGTTATGTCTTACATTCAGCTTATGGTTGTAGTATGTAGTTAATTGGCGCTCTATGGGATTCTTTAACGAATCTTTTAATGCATACACGTCACAACGAACGCAATGCAGATGTAGAAGCACAAGCTATACCATTAAGGGACATTAATAATCAACGACCATAATTAACACCTTTTTCCATACGCATAAAAACCCTAACTATTACACTTATTCGTAAGCTAATAAGAATTAATATTTGTTTAGGGAAAGATTAATCAGGAAAGTCTTCAGGAAAATGATGAAAGTGCTCCTTGGAATTTTACCATTCTTCATTCTACTACCTGTGGTGGTTACCAACGATAATAATAGTATACGAACAACATCGTTACAATCCGGTCTTCTATTTGAGGAAATAGACAAGATTCGGTTCAACCAAGGTCATTGGAAAGTGGCTTTCTCACTCTTTCCAATTGATCTTCTTTTCTATAAGCCAAGCCTTCCCCAATTAAAGTTTTCCGCGGTCTATAATTGTTGCGAAACATATTTGTTACATGAGATATGCAATCAAGTTATTTATCGCCATAACTTTGACTATATGAATTCAGAAATAGAATCTTATATTGCAAAAATTTTTAGCGAATTAAGAGCATTAGATATCACCACTAAAGATCCTATACCAACGTTTACAGTCTCAGAAAATATCAAATTCGAGTCTTATTCTAAAAAAATAGATGATTTTAACTCACCAGTAAACACAAGTCACCATACTCAAAATAATAAGACTTTCCTCTTAAGCAAAGATACTCAATTTATAAACTTGATCCCTTATGATACCTTTGAAGCTATAAAAGAAAGGCAATCTCATTGCATGAGGATAAGTAATTCAATAATCAGTCACCAAGCCACGGAACTTGATACAAAAACCCTCTCGTCTCTCCTAGACAAAATAAAAACATGGTCTATTCATGTCCGGAAACTATTCGATAACTATTTAAGTACTTTAAAAGAAATAATGATGGGTATACAGCTAGCTAGGATTGGTCAACTTTACACAGGCATATTGAACCCGGGTAACTTTATTACCATAGCTGAGGAAATGGTCAAAAATAATCAAGGAAAAATATTACCTATATTACTTGAAAAATTTACATTTGAAGATTTACTGAAAGTATCTAAATTAGAGTTTATATTTTACGAAAGCAGATTATTAATTTTTGTAACAATACCTCCGTTAGACTCTAAAATCTATAGCTTATACAATCTTCATCCTTATCCTGTCTCGCAAACCTTTGGTAAAAACACTAAAGCCTCTGCTTATATACAACCTCGAACGGACTACCTTCTCACTTGTATGAATAAGTATTGGTACGCCTTTCTAACACAGAATGAAATAAAACAGTGCACTCCCATGGCTGATTTCCTTTTGTGTCCACCCATATTTCCTTTGTATGATTCAACTATTGATCCGGCCTGCGAGATCTCACTACTTAACAACCAGCCTCACTTTAAAGTATTAACTTGTGACATAAGGATAAGTCAAGCACATCGAGCCTATTGGAAACAACTAACTGCTACCCCAGGATGGATTTACTCATTGCCGGAAACCGAATCAATAATTATAACTTGCAATAATAAAGTTTCATACACCAGCCTTTCGGGCACAGGGTTAATTAAGATCAATCCAGGCTGCATAGTTACAGGTAACTCAGTACAACTTTACAGCCAGGATCAAACCGTAAATACTCAATATTTTAACCCTATTAACTTCCAATTACGAATAGCCGACACAGTACTTGAGTTACATACATTAACATCTTTAGCTAGAATAAGGAATTTCGACACGCCAAGAGTTGACAGTTACGGAACCTTAAAATATGATTTCGACTTGAACCAAGCAATACTTGGGATTTTAAAAAAAGTCGAAAAACCAGTTGAGGTATTCTCACACGATTATATATTTTATGGTCTGATTGGAACGCTCTGCGTTCTCAATATTTGTACGGGTATAGTAATAATACTACAAAAAGGGAAAACTCGGGCCCCGTACAATTCTTTAAGCATGGAGGAGATACGCCCCGCTTTACCCGAACCTACCACAAATACCTACCTAAGTTTTACTGGTCAGAGGAAGTAATTTATGACACTCCATTTGCAGTTAGAAAAGTCTGGTTTGAGGGACCACTAGCTTCTTCATCTACTACTATTTAACCTTTCACTCTTATAACTACTTTCTTTACAGGGGAAAAAGGGTTAAAACAGAATGTGTGGAGACAGAGTTTGCAAGGAACTAGTTAACCAGCTTGAATGGGGAAACACTCCAATTGACCCATCTGAATATCCAGAGATCTTTGAATACTTCCATACCTATACATGCTCTAAACTAATACCCGGATTTAACCGAGTCTTCATACGCGCATCTCCTATTATGATAACAGCTGAAGAGATAATTTGTACATCTTGCTACATTATCCTGCCGCGAGCTGACAGAAAAACCTACCGCATACAGCGTTATCTCCATAAAATAGAAGTTGGTGATTCAGAGGAATATTGTGCCATCTGTCGTAAAACTATGCTGATGATTAAACCAGCAGCATCGTGCCAAAAGTGCATCTCGTGGCATTTCTTAATCATGAAATTGAATTAGAGGAAGGCCACTCAATGCATCACGATGCTTTCGAGGTCTAAACTCAATTAAACCTTGTTTGATAAAACTCAATAGGTAACAAACCTCTGCTGCCTATACTAATTCTGGAATAAGTACTTTCTTTTCTGTTTAAATAAAATCATAAAACACTTAAACTAAAAAGGTCCTTTCCTTCTATTATGGTCATAAATAAAAGACCAAAATATAATAGTCTTTTCTTCTTTTTCTTTTGCATATATATAAAACCAATGGTTTGGGTAAATAACAAAAAAAAAAAAAAAAAAAAAAAATATATATATATAAATATATATAATAATGAGAATAAATATAGTAATAAGTGTAGATGTATATATGTAGATGTATGTATATATATTATATATACATCTATTGATATACACATAAATGAATAAGTAACATCTAAGTAATAATACTAAATAATTAATACGGTAAATGGGTAATGATTAAGAAAAGGGAAAAAGAGAAAACCCAAAATAAAATATATATATGAAATTTATTTTGAAAAAAAAAAAAAAAAAAAAATCATCTATATATGCATAGAATAACAATAGTAATAGTTAGTAATAACAGAATATTATGCATAAGAAAGCTCATGTTGGGTCACTCCAGACTCACTAGACGTCATCATTGGACTCCAGCAACCTGATAAACCACTCCAGCACGTCAAGTATACGACCTGGAGCTCCTGGATAAGATTCCCTAAGATTTGAACCCATGTATA
Organism: Cotesia glomerata; assembly: GCF_020080835.1. Classification (NCBI taxonomy): domain Eukaryota; kingdom Metazoa; phylum Arthropoda; class Insecta; order Hymenoptera; family Braconidae; genus Cotesia; species Cotesia glomerata. The sequence goes on along the minus strand of NC_058166.1, from coordinate 7,186,367 downwards.
CCAATCTCTAAAGAAATCAGAAAACATATGCATAATAATATTGTTCATAGCACTAAATAATTTAAAAACAATATCCACCAGCAATAGGGAGTTGTCACTTCGAAAATCTCTCCACGGGAGTTGTCCAAAGATCCACATCATCTCGTCGGATGACAGGTCACCCAGCAAAACCAGCAGGGAATCCATAAACAAGAACCCCTCTTCTCGAATTTGAGGCACAAAATCTAGATCAAAAAGATGTCTCCCCGCAGGAAGGTTCGCTGCATGCCTAAACCTCGCTAGGCATAGCTCCTCGTCCACATAGAGGCTACGAATACGGCTGCCCCTCGACCCCAGATTGGCTTCATCGATCCTCGAATGAAGGCCGAACCAAATTCTGGCCAGTTCTTCACCGCCAATCTCTGACGGAGTATCGCTGCTATACCCGGGATCATCCGAGACATCATCCACCAGACCAGGAAGATCCTCATTCACTTCCGTCTCAGCATCTGAATCAACTTCGTCCTCTTGGACAGGTACTCCATTGAAGATCAATCGATTTTCCATGACAAGAGAAAAAGGCAACAACAAAACCCACACAACTCACGAGTGACAGGTTAAAAACACTAAAGCAAAATCGAAAAGTCACTGATGGATCCGATAAAGCTGCGATCCATTAAAAAGGATTCATCCCAAGACGGTAAGTCGGGAGAATCTCGAGATATTTAAGAAAACTCGTAAAAGTTGGAGTAGGTTAAAAATTATAGTTAGTAAGCATTTTAGATTATAAATATTAAAATAAGGAGAAAACATATTTTTGTGTAATAGTCGTAAAAACTTATATTAGATTATAATCTATCGTTTGGAAGATGCACTTGGAATTATTGGGAGTTTCACTTTTAGATTTTTCATTTATTTAATTATTTTTCTTTAAGAAGGTACATTTAAAATACCATTGATTTCATTCCAAGCGGATAATGGTCCCCGCCTCCAGCCAGCGCCCTGAAGCCAGTCTGCATCCCGTAATAAGACGCAAATGGTTTCCAGTTGCAAACACCCACGATGGCTCCTCTAAGCCATCGCCCCGACCAAACAAAAGATCAATCTCAGGTCCGGCCTCCTGCCAGCACCAATTATCGAATGACAAGGTCCTACGAAGAGACACCTTCTCATAGACCTTACCTAGACTTTCTTGAGTCGCAGGTGGAACAGCAGACAATAATCGAGAGACATCTTCTGGATTTTTCTGTAGAAACCACTAAAACACCAGGCCATAATGGATAAAATGTTTAATTGCAAAAGAGAGAAAAATAAAAACTCTGACTTACCTGCAGAAATGTCAATTCACGACCAAAAGCAATAGGCTGCCTCTCCGGAGCAGTTTTCAACACCCACTCGTAATCCTCTAAATCGAAGCCATCGTCATATATTTGAAAGATTGGATCAGCGTTACTGACCCAAGTCCGTTCGTACAATTGTTCACTATTAGCACTGGAAACTGACGATTCGGAATGGCTCATCTTGCAAAAGTTTTAGTTGAGGACTGATATTGATACTAATCATCCTCATCTATTTATATGATCCAAGGTATCCAAAACAGGACGCACATTTCACTTTCACTCGAAAGTGGACCATGGATCCGGAAGATTTCATTTTTCTTGTAATTTATTCAGAATTCCAAAAATTTTCAATATCTATTCAAGAGCATGCTCCGAACCAACTACAAAATTCCTATCTATAAGAGGTATATTATAAAATGTAAACCCTCGTGGAAAAGGGTAGATTTTAAGCATGGAGGTGTGACATACGTAGTTCATAACTTGCTCCGAAATATTTCCGAAAATTTTGTATTTAGCACCTAAGAAACAATTAGTTTTACCTTTACTTTTGATTACCATCTACTATACTTTGGAAGTCTGTGGAAGAGAAATCTGGCCCATATTTCCCATAATTAGATGACGTTCATACGAATCACCCGGATCTCTTTGTACACAAAATTATTATAATCAGAATTTAACGACTTTGTTTTTCTAACTTTTGAATTTGTAATATGATGAAGTCAGAAGTCACCTTCACGTTTTCCGCTTTAAGTCGTTAAAATAAGACCTATAAGGCAATAGTTCAAACTACGCATAGATTCAACCGGGTTTCGAAAACTCTGGAAACGCGATGATGCATGATTTCAACAAAATACCCTTGAGCCCCTTTTATTATTTTGAATTAATTTTCCTATGAGTCCCATACAAACGCCGATGATGCTAACCCTATATAAACCGTCCGACAATCATTTTTCATCAGTTCGATTTAGACCAGGATACCACTGGTTAGCTCCGCGTAAATCGGCTCCAGGCATCAAATTCTTCGGAAGCACAAAGTACACCGTGATACACGAGACAGTGCCTTGCTCGTGGTTAGGCTGCACTTAGTAGCACTAACGTGGTAGATTCATCGGCTATTCGATATATGCCATAATTATATTCCGTTTGTCTTTATTTTTATTATTTTCCGCCGTTGAGCGTCGATTGTGTATTATTCCGCCGTTGAGCGTTGATATTTCCGCGAGAATCGCGAAGTATATTGTTTTCCGCCGAAGAGCGTCGAGTAGTATTAGGTTTTTGCGCTTAAAGTCGCGAAGGTTAATTCATTATTTGAAATTATTCAATTTCTCCGTGATACACGAGATCCGGTAATTCGGTAGCGAAAATACCTGAGCGTCGATTGAGTGCTAAGTTTTCCGCGTAAAGTCGCGAAGATTAAAATAATATCTTTATTAGTAAATATTTAATTTCTCCGTGATACACGAGATATGGTATTTCGATAGTGAAACTACCCATAGAAGGTGAAAGAGCCCATTAAATTTGAGCCTCTCTACAAACTTCCAGGGTAGGCCCAAAACATTATCTACTTTTAAGAAATTATTATTTTTCTAACATTTGTGTTCCTTTTTTTATCTCTATCTTTATTAACCATTTTATAAACCCAAATTTGTAACACGTTCACTTGTTTTTCTCAATAAATTCAAACAAATAAACAAGTCGATTCTTTCATTTTTACTTTTTAAAATAAAATAAGATCTCCTTTACAAAATAAAGCAACAACTAAACAATAGAATAGGTTACTCGTGACCGAAGTTAGCAGGATCCATCATCCTTACTCTCTCTAACAAGGAAACTCTCTCCGGTGTCCCCCTCCGATTTTGATGAAACTGAGATATGTTATTCTCCGTCGAAATCTAAGAGACACGTATTTTTTTTTATCTGCGGAAAAACATTTCTAGGGGGTGAAACTACCCCTCAAAAGTTAGCCTCCAAAGGGGTGTTTTTCAAGTTTCGCATACTTGCAGTTTAAATAATCGAATGGGACCAATTGCATAATTTTCAGGGTGGAAAATCATGAAAAATGCTTTTGGTTTTATAATAAAACAATGGATAGAACAAAAGTTATGAGGGTTGAAAATCACAAAACTTTTATAAAAAAAAAACTGTTCGATGGATTTCAACGAAACCAACGGCAATCGGAAAAGGAAAAAAAAGTAGAGAATACGTCTTTCGGGGTTTTTCCGAAAAATTAAGTTTAGGGGGTGAACATCCCTTAAGCATATCTACATTGACCACCAAGAAAATATCGTTTTTTATATTAATTTCGATATGAGTTATTGCTGTTATTGCTGTTACCTTCAACGGGAGTAGGTCCTTTGCGGGGTCTGCTTGATTAGCAGCGAGTTCCTCCCTCGGTATCATCATCATCATCACCTGGAGGCGTGTCTGACATTGTGGTTGGCACTCTGCGACCTCTGTTCAATAAAAAGTGTTTGAGAGTGTGTCATGTTAACGCTCAATCGTTAAGGAATGAGCGTCATTTAGAGATTTTTAAAGAATATTTTCGTGTGAATAAGTATGATGTCATTGCTGTGTCTGAGACTTGGTTAAATCATCTAATATCTGATGATATGGTGTACCTGCCGTCGTTTGTGCTTCATCGTCATGACCGGCGCCTGCGGAGCGGTGGTGGAGTTGCTCTCTATGTCAGGGATGACCTGATGTCTAAGTGTGTATTGTCCTCTACGAATCTAGTAGATAAGCATCCAGAGTATTTGTTTGTTGAAGTTTCAGGATCATCTAAGGAGCGAATCTTGGTAGGAGTTGTTTACAAGCCCCCTAATACTGGTGATCTTGATGATTTGGAGGATAATCTTGAAGCTGCTGTTGCGACCTACAGAAATATAATTATTATGGGCGACTTCAACTCTGATTTGAGCTCCAGGAACTTCTACGGTGATCAGCTGCGTAGACTATGTGTTAGTTTTAATCTGAATATCGTTCCATATGAGACGACGCATCACCTTCAGAACTCTGATACGTGGCTTGATGTCTGTGTTGTTGATGATGCTGCTAAGATCCTGTCTACTGAGCAATCTGCCCAGCCGTTTTTGTCTGATCATGATTTAATATCTATTGAGTATAACTATAAGGTAGAGCAGCAGAAATTGAGGAGCTTTACATATCGGAGCTGGCATAGTATTGATGATGAACTACTGGAACGGCTGTTTAATGAGGTTAACATTGAGGATATGGAACTGCAAGCGTCTGTTGAGGATATGAATGTATGGTTTCATCGGCAGCTTCGTGAAATTATTAATGCTGTTGCTCCTGAGAGAATGATCAGCCCTCGTCGCCCCCCAGCGCCGTGGTTTACTAGCTACATCAGGGATCTTCAGGCTCGTCGTGACAAGCTGTATAGGATCTTCAGGAGAACTGGCTATGCCTATAAGGAGTATACTGATGTGCGGCGTTTGGTGAATGTCACGATCGAATAGGTCGAGACAGCGGAGTTTTGTTAAAATGATAATTATTAAAGGTTTACTTAGATAAAGAGTTCATATTTCTGATTACCGGATGATTTTACACTTTCAAGTCTGTTTTTATCTCAAATTCCTAAGCTATGAAATAATTAATTGATCGTGTCTTTTCCGGTTGAATAATTGTTCTTTATCTATCCCGATGATATCGAGCGGCTTATATCATAGGGAAACCCTAGTTGCGACCCCGTGGCTAAGGTCAAGGGTAGTTAATGAACTGAAGGAAAAACAGGAGGCAGGTGGGTTTGGTGAATTATAGGTACTCGTGAATACCTCGTTTCTTACTGTAAGTTGGAAATCAGGTCTTATGAATGAGAAGAAAGAAAATGATTGGCTTCACACTTCAAATATATTCAATTTGTACTTACAAATTATTTAAATAGATGATACAAATTTAAGGACAATTGATAAATGCTGTTGAATATAATCTTCAATAACTCTGGATAATGCACAAATATGATTATAATTATTAATACACTTAACAAACTAAACTTTGCACAACGTTTCATAGGAGCTCTTTAATTTGAGTCTTTATAAATATATTGGTTTGGGTATTGAAACCCTAAATTATAATTTTAATTGTAAAAGCACCAGCTCTCAGAGCACCTAAGCCTCTTTAACGAGAGTAAGCAACTTTCAAAGAAAAGATTAGGTTGGCCAGCAAGTAGTTGTACCCGTCTTTCTTTCTATGTTAGATTCTTGGTAGAATTTAACATAGAAATTTAGAACTGACGAGTGCGAGAGCCTTCGACAGTCTGAGCACTGGTGAACATCTTCAAGGGGTTTTTATACGATTCCCGCGACATTGTGGTTCCATAAGGGTATTGATTGTTATAGGTTACTACGTGTTAAGATACAGAAGTCAGAAGTGATATATGACCACTTATATTACGTGACTAAAGAATCTGTTGGTTTCACTTGATAAACGATGGAGCCTGCTCTTATTGACACTACTATTAACTGTTATCGTTCCAATTATCAAAGTGGAGATTGAATTATATTTTGTGGTTAAATCGTAATACAATAAATAAAAGGAAAGCAGCCCCCGTCATTTATCTCACATAAAAGAAGAGGGTAGTGGCATAAACTTCGTTCGTCACACCTCCCTGCCTAGAATCGTCTTCGTCCTCGAAGACTCTTATTTAAGGTTAACTTATTTAAGCTTAAAACAGGTGAATGGTGATCGTTTGTGCCACTACCAGAAAGTGTAAATGTTTTGTGTTACAATTTTAATGCGTAATGTATGGCTTTTATAATTAGTTATAATTCGGAGGGATATTTGACGATTGACTAGACGTTGTATAGGTGTCCTGCCATCAACATTGAGTAACTGCATTCTCTGCAAGTCCACCCCTTGGTTTGATGTAGCTGATCAATCCAGGTAGTTAGAGATAGTTGGCAATTTCTTCGAACCTTTAAGAAATTAGAGATTCTATTTGGCCATGATTGGTGTTCACGGTGCTTGTTGAGCATGATTGTGGTAAAAGGCATTTCAGCGTCGCCTTCTACAGAGCTTTGGAATTGTCTGTAGTGGCAATTGCTCTTGGTACCAATTTTATTGATAGTGAACTAACAAATAATCAGTGGGCACTTTGATGAATTGTTGAAGAAGGTGACATAGGCTCAGCTTCATGCAATTCCAGTTTGCCAAAAGGAGGACGTAAGTAGAGACAGCAAGGAGAAATTTGAAGTTGTTTAGCCCGTGCTTGAAGTCGTCCCAATTACTGATGAGGTCTTTAATTATAATGCCATACACGTGATGTAAGTAGCTTAGTGTAGTGTGTAATATTGTTAATTTATAAACTTGAAGCTTATTAAGAAAAGAATCGATTTTGATTAGGGAATTCTTACTCACTATGAAACATTGTTACTTATTTTACTATTATGGATTATTTGTACTGATACTTATTTGGTATAAATTGTACATTGCTTCGATAATATGGTTCAATATAATTTCTTTGGATAATAATTGCTTAAGATATACAATATAATATATAAATAGATCAATTGTAAAAACATCGAGAAAATTCTTTATAAAATTTATATATTCATAACGAGTAATCCCTTTCTTTGCATAGGTCATGACCAGATTTGAAGATTCCTTATTTCGTAGCATTGGAGTTTTCAAATTTATTACGTTAAGAATCAATAAATAGTATATATGTATAAAATATAATTGAATAATTAACAGAGAATAAGTAATATGATTTTTAAGATGACCAAATATACATTATTATTAATTCTTTTCTCTCTCTTTTTTTTTTTTTTTTTTTTTTTTAAATTGTTATTCATATTGATTCTTGACTTTTCTCAAGAATTCAGTCTTTTATTAATTAGGTACGTTCGTTATGTTAGAGGTACATATGTCATTTGAAAATTAATTTTTTTTTTATTATATTTTTTTTTTCTTTTTTTTTTTACAGTCTTAGTAAGTCAGTCTCAATTGTTTGAAGTCAGTTGATAATTTTTATTTTATATTTAGGTATACTATACTACTGGTTGTTCCACACAGGCATTCTTAATTTAGAAAAATTATATTGAGAGATAGTATTATAATATGTATTTCATTATATATTTTTGGTTGATTATAATTCTTCTAGATTATGGTACGAACATATAACTAGATTACACATGCTAATAGCTGGATAAATATTCTTATTCAATAAATCTCCCTATTGGAGAATCACACAATTAATGATTTATTTGAAATCAGGGGCGTAGGGGTAGCAAGCTACAACCCAAGTGGTCCCCATGAATTTCTCAGTGAAGGTCCTTAGCAGCTTCTTGGCATGTTGTTTAATTTCTAACATAGATATACGTGTACAAAGGAAACATACAAAACACGACTAAGCATGCATATAAATATAATAAATATGTAGATTGTTCAAATCCTTTCCTCTCTCCTGGTAACTACCAAAAAAAAAAGAAATGATGAGTGTTTAAATATTAGGTTATAGGAAGGAAAAGAATAATGATGATTAAAGATAAAGCTCATCATAAGAAGAATAATCATAATCAAAATAATAATCATTATTCTTGTCGTTATCATTATCATTAGTATTCAGTTTACGATGAACAAATAAAGATATTATATTCAAAGCTGTTTTTACTTTATTCAAGGTACGATAACCAGTCATTAGATCTTCATCTTCATAATACTTATGAAGGATCATGCATGATAAACACGAGCCAAGGTCAGAAAGTTCAAAAAGCAATTCTTTACAATCATCACATTTAATATGTACTTCTTCATCTATTCGAGGATAGTGGATGCCAAAATCATAAGAATAAATATTCAAATCAATGCATTTAGTACAGTAGGAAGCATAACCTAATTCTACCGCTGGTAGAAGCTGTTTACAACAAGATAATCCGTATCTTTTGCAACTATCCTCAATTTCTTGGGGCAAATAAATGGGTAGTGTTATTGTACAATCTTGGTGGAAGGCTTTAGGATTTCTCTTTTGTCCACAGAATGGCCAATTTTGGAAATGCTTTACCGGGCGTCTATTTCTTGGTTTCTTCATTTGAATATGTAAGTTGTGTAATGGTAGGACATGTGGGAGGAGTAATAGGCTCATTGGTAATACTATGTGGTATATAGGGATAGAGTCGTTCTCGACGTTCGGAATTTTTACTATCATCCCTACATATTTTGGTCTCAGTTTCGGGTTGGTCTTCACCATTAAAACGGAGATGTAATAGAAGGTTTGTTACGGAATCCCATAATGCACCGATTAGCCAAATACTCCATCCGTATATTGCATGCAATGCGTAACCATGAATTAAGGTATCTAAAACAAACTTAATAGCTTTAAAGGTCAAGTAAAATCCAAATACAGTTACACTAAAGGTTCCAATGGTATTAAAGAAGTTATAAACTTTTCCCCATGCTTTACTTAGGGTTTCTCTAAATGCGGCTTCATCGATTAAAGAATTAATTTTTATAGAACTATCTGCTATTTGTTGACCAGTTGCTCCCCTAGCTATTGTGTGTAATATTGCGGTGCGTTCGATGGGGAACATTAAGTGATCAGTTAGTCTTTCAATATCGGCGTCAGAGTAAATACCACCTGTTGCTAAACCTTGTGCTGAAACGTAAGTCCAGGAATAATTGGTAGTCATTGAAAGATGATGTGGAGTAGGTACTAGCGAAGGTCTAGGTGTAAACTCATACCAAGCGTTTTGTAAACGGTAGACGGGTGCTAAAAGAGGGTTACAGTCTATTTGAGTACCGGTTTTTACTAATATATGTGTTTTTGGTAACATGAAATATGGAACTTCGCTCTCTCCACGTACTACTGGTAATTCCTGATAACAATGTTCAGTTTCTCTACATTTTACTTCTACAGGTGTACATTTTGCGAACCTTATCACTTCTCCCAATACATGAGCAATATATCCTGGTTCTTTGAGGAATTGTAACGCGAATTCGTCGGGTGCTAATGTGGCTATTATGATAGCGTTTTGTAAAACTCTTCTTTCTATTTCACAAGATTGTTTTATTATGTCATTATATAATGCAACTAATTGTTTATGGAAATGTTGTTCAAGGTAAACGAATTTAGTATTAACATAAGTGAAAAGATCCATAGATTTTGCGTCTATTTTATTTGATGTTCTAAAGAAACTACCCTTTTCAATATCAAGAATAAAAAGTCTAGGATGTTCGGTACGAATTAAAGTAGATATACAATTCACGAATGTGTCCGTTGCTTTCAATGCAAAAGTAATGCCATCACTGATAACCGAGTAAACCTCATTCTTACTAGCAGGAGAATAGATTTTATTAGCTTCGCCTTCGTATAGGATAGAGAATTTACGAGAATTACAGTGATCACGGGGTAGTGTTTTCCAATAAGTATTTCCACCTTCCGAATCAATACATTCACCACGTCGATGGAGACAACGAACTCCTGATCTTAATATGATTTCGTCTTGGTCTAAATTAACAGATGCTAAATAATCTTGTATTTCAAAGGTAGCAAAACTCGTTACAACTACGTCATCCCAACTTCCGTAATCGTCGGTATAAGATCCGGTTTTACAATTACCGCTAGTAGTGTATGATCCTACCAATTTAATTGGGGTTCTAGTGGTACCGTTTCTAACAATTTGAGAGTGTGTGGTATCATGAAGAGTGTAAATACCAAGTTCATGAATTACTTTGCATTGTTCACGCGATATTTCTTTAATAAATTCGACGTCACCATTTGGAACTCCGAATAAATGATTAAGTATACCGCAATAACTAATTTTCCTATAAATTAAAAGCTTGCACTGAATAACTTGTACATGAGTAACCTTTATTGATTGTAACAGTTGCACTTTTGTTTTAGTGATTGTTGGTTCCACTATAGGTAGCTTACAATCTTTGATGTCTACTAATGATAATGAGGTTATATTTATTAATGGAGTGCTGCAGTCGTAGGCTATAAATCCCATAACTGTTGGTATTACCCATAGAATCCAAGAGCAAGAATTAATCAAATTCATGACTTCCAATCCTAGTGAACATAGAACATACATATTAGTCTGAGGTATCACTATAAGATTTTCGTGTGTTACAAATTTTTAATTTATCAATATGTTTGAGTGAGCGTTTATTGTTTTTGTCTTTGATTATGGCAGTATTGTTGTCTAGTAGTTCTGTTATAGTATATGGACCTTTATAATGAGAATCGAATTTACCTTTACGGGGTTCTTTTATTGCATAAACCTGATCTCCAACTTTAAAAATACCAGGTTTTATGTGTTTGTCATAATATCGTTTTGAGCGGTGTTTAGATTTATTTAATTGATGGGTTGCTAGATTTCGCATATCATCCATACGATTTATTAAGTCATGCAGATATGATCCATAGGTTTGGGTTTTATCAGGAGGGGGAAATGCACTAGGTATACGAGCTCTTTTCCCATAAATTAATTCAAAAGGAGTAAAACTAGTTGATTCATGCATGGACGTGTTATATGAAAACATTGCGAAGGGTACAAGTTTATCCCAATCTTCGTATTTATTTACATAATGTTTGATAAATTCGGTAAGTACTATGTGGCTACGTTCTAAGGCTCCATTTGTTTGAGGATGATAACCAGAAGTAGTAACTTGTTTGATTCTAAATAATTTAGCTAAATGATGAAATATTTTTCCGACAAACGATCTACCCTGGTCACTCAGTATTACTCGAGGAGATCCGAATTGTATTATTACATTACGAGCTAAAGCATCGGCGATAGTTTCGGCCTTAATATTAGGAATAGGTACAGCTATACAATATTTGGTTAAATTATCTTGGACGGTTAAAATATGTTGATTTCCGGACGGAGTTAAGGGTAACGGTCCTACCGTATCGATTGAAATTTTATCAAAGGGTTCTGCGGGAGTATCAGTAATGATCATTGGTTCCTTATTTTTAATACGGACCAATTTTTGTTCTTGGCAACTTTTACAGGTTCGAATATATTCAGTAATATCATCACGCATATTAGGCCAATAAAATCGTTCGCGAATTCGGCGATATGTTTTAGTAATGCCCTTATGTCCACCGGTTAGACTTTCATGATATTCTGCAATTATGTCTGTTCGGATATCATCTTCGGGTATGGTAACATTACCATGGCAAATTGTTACTGAACAATCACAATTTCCTAAATATTCTTTAAGCAAACTGGTAATCAATGATTGATTTATTTCTTCAAGCATATCACCTGTTTTTGAAATTCGTAATGTCTTGATATTATACTGTTTGATAACGTCTTTAAAAGAATTTAGTAGAGTTTTAAAGTTTTGAAGAGAGAATTCATCAAAATGATTTTTCTTAATTACTGCGCTGAATATTTTATATTTACCATTATTGGTTATTAATATTTGATTTAGTTTAGGCTTTTTCAATTTTAAATCTTGGGGATCTATTTTATCAGTATCTATTAATAATCTAGAGACTATAGTAGTGAGCTCACAATCTGCAGGAATAAAGTGTAAATAATTATCTCTAAAATACGTTAGATTTTCATTAGAAGTATGAATTGATAGGTTTAGGTCATCTGAGACATCAGATATCCCAGGATAGTATAATTCATTAGAATAGTGTCGGCTATTGATTTTTCAGTATCGAAGGTTGGAGGTTCCACCAGCTCCTCTTTTTCGATATCTTGAAATGAAGAAAGGAGTTCGGGTATAACTGGCAAACCAGCCCAACGTTTACTAGCTCTACCTTTTGTATAGGTTCCGTTAAGATCATCCGATTCTGTGTCGGTAGAACTACGAACACGAAAGGGTGTTGAACTACCTACTGGATCGCGAAAGGTAACCAGAGATTTACGTGGAGTGCGGAGTGAATCTATACCACGGGGATCCCAATAATAACTATCAGAAGTAGATGAATGACCTGAAGTCAATTCAATGACATTAGGTAGAAGAGGCATCCTTGGTGGCATTTCAGGGGAAGTATCACTAGTATCAGAATCATCGACATAAGTTATTTTAGTATAATCTTTGATAGATGACGGCTTGTCTGTTTCCTGATCCTTCAATGGAGGAATTTGATTAGGTACAAGGCTAGGGAACCCGCTATTCCTGCCCTGTGCAACCGGAGGAATAGGTTGGGATTCTTTTGTTTGAATAGGAGATCTTTGCACTGGTCCGATTTTCTTTTAGAGCTGATTTAAGTTTAATTGGAGGTGGTGGTTTCATCATTGCGTGTCGTTGTCTAACCCTGTCACCTATACTACTAACATTAGATAGGGCAGCTTCCTTTTGCAGCTTTCATTCGCTCTGCATGTTGAGCGATAGAAGTGGATAATCGAGCAGAGATTTTTGCCTGCGACTGAGGTACAACTGGTAATACCACCGGATTGCGAGATAATGCATCAGCATTTATATTAAATCTACCGGGTTTGTAAATGAAGGTATATTCATATTCTCTTAATCTAATTCTCCAACGAATCAATCGCTGAACTGGCGGTTTGACTGAATCAATCCATTTTAAAGGTTCATGGTCACAGATTAATGTGAAATGCTGTCCATATAAATATGGTCGAAAATGTAATATTCCATAAACTACAGCGAGACATTCTTTTTCCATTGTGGTATAATTCATTTCAGGAGGGCTCAATAAGCGGGATAAATAAGCAATTGGTTTATCCTCACCTATTTTACCTTGACTCAATACTGCTCCAATAGCTATGTCAGAGGCGTCAGTAGTGAGAATAAATGGTTTTGTAAAATCGGGATATTGCAATACCGGTGTAGTGCATAAAGCTTTGCGCAAGTCATCAAAACTTGCTTGATGCTCATCTGCCCAATTAAAAGGAGTGTCCTTTTTAAGTAAATTACTAAGGGGTTTAGCACGAGCAGAGAAATTTTCTATAAATCTGCGATAATAACCAGCCAAGCCTAAAAACTGACGAACATTGGTTGCGTTTTTAGGAATTGGAAATTTTCAATAGCTTCAGTTTTCTTAGGATCTGGACGTACACCACCGTTACCAATGATGTGTCCTAAATAAGCGACTTCCAAATTCAGAAATTCACACTTATCGGTTTGTAATACCAAATTTGCATTTTTCAACCGATTGAAAAGTCGTCGAACACGAACATTGTGTTCTTCCAAAGAACATGCAAAGACAACGATATCATCTAAATATACGAACAATTCCTGATCCTGTAAACCCAAAAGAACCTTATCCATAAGCCGTTGGAAAGTGGTAGGAGCATTTTTAAGACCGAATGGCATTCTGGTATATTCATAATGACCATTGGGAGTACTAAATGCAGTTTTAGGTTGGTCCTTTGGATCCATGCGAATTTGGTGAAAACCACTTGCTAAGTCAAAAATAGAAAAGTATTTTGCACCACCTAGTCTATCGAGTATTTCAATTATATTAGGTAGAGGATATGCATCACCTTTTGTCTTTTCATTTAATCGTCGATAATCAATGACCAAACGCCATCTTTTTGTTTCCTTTTGAATCTGGTTTCTTAGGTACAATCCACAATGGTGAATTATACGGAGAAACGGATTCAGTAATAGTACCGTTCTCTAATAATTTTTCAACCTGCTTGGCTATCTCTTCTTTGTGTACAGGGGGAAATCGATATTGTTTGACAGATACAGGGATTTCATCCACAGTTGGAATAGAATGAGTTATTTCAGTGGTAGCCGATAGAGGATCACCGGGTAAATGAAAGAGATATGGAAATTCTCTAATTATAGCGTAAACATGTTCTTTCTCAATTGAATTTAAATGATCAAGTCGAAGACTATCACAGATTCTTGCGAATCTGTCTTGATCATTTACTTGTTCACCAGGTTCATCTGAATCATCGAAGAAGTCTTCAGATTCTTCACCATGATCAAAAGGAATTAATTCCTGAGGAGGAATGTCTAAGTCAACATCTTCTTCATAGGCATTAATAGCAATTACATAACAGGTATTGTTACGATTGGTTACTATACAATTTCCGATGAAAATATTTTCATGTGTTTCAATACGAGGTAAAAATCCAGTTTTTAAACTAGAGGGTATAAGATTAATTGGTATCACAGTGCGAGTTCGAGCTTTTAATGATGTAAATACTGAAGGTTCAGGTTCAATTTCGGATGATTTGATTGAATTTTCAAATGGAATAGGCATAATTGGTTCTGAACTAGCAACTATGGTTTTATGATGAAAAGATATTTCTACCTTTTCTTTCTCTAAGAAATCAATGCCGATTATACCTTCTGTCTGAGTAGGTAAGGGGTCATTGAGAACATGAAATTTCTCGGGCCTATCAAAGAATGTTATCTCAGTGGTTCCTAGCGTGTTAATTTTATTGAGGGTGATTCCTTTAAGATAAACAGAATCACTAGTATTGATTATTGTACGAGGGGCTAAAGCATCTTTATGAATAATATTTATGTCGGCTCCGGTGTCGACTAAAAAGCGAGCACTACCATATAATATTTCAGGAGCATTTAAAGTAACGACCGGCCCTCTTCCACCTTGGTTCCTTGTCCACATTACATTTGTTCGATTGTTAAAAATCTGACCATTGATGGACGCTTTTCCGTTTGATTCGTCAAGGCGTCCTTCTGGCGAATCGGATCGGAGTTTAAATGATCCTTATTAGGTACCGGCGATTGAGAATTACCGTTGTTTCTATTACTATTATTGTAATTGTTATCGTAGCCGTTATTAGGTCTATTGTAATTATTAGTAGGATTATAGTTAGGGTTATAGGTTGAGTAACTATTATAATTAGGAGGGTTATTATAGTTAGGCGGATTGTTGTTTTGACCGTTGAAGAATGGTTGATACGGAAAATTATAATTTACAGGGGGTGAATACATTTCCCGTGGAGGATACTGATAAGGTATTGAAGGTAGATAAGGCATATGTGGGAAATATCCAGGCATTGTAAAATAGGAACTGGTTGACGAGGGATATACTCCTGGACCGTAAGGGTGAGCCAATGCGTCGTTCATAATTGGGGAGGAGCTACGTATTGGTGACTTGTTACGAGGGGATGATGGTCTATACCCATCATCTCGGAAAAATCGAAATGGGATTGCATCTCGCCGATCTTCGTCTTCAAAATTAACCATACGTGTCTTACGGGATAAATCTGTATTATTGGGTTGAATTGCTGCATAGGCTAAGTAATTTGAATTTCGGTGAGAACTCCCTTTTAAATCTTCTTCAAGACGTAAAGCAATTTTATATGCATCATCAAGGGTTGCAGGATTTTGAACGCTAACACCATAAATTAAGTCGTCTGGTAACCCGCGTTTAAAAGATTCCAAGGCTAGTCCGTTTAACATTTTCTTCATACCCGATAATTCGTTTTCATTATTAAAACTTTCACGTAATGATGCCATTGCACTTGTGCATATTCGTTTAATACGCGTATAATAGCTAAGTAATGATTCATTTTGTTTTAATCTAACTGCCTGAATATCTGCGCAATATTGAGGATACGATTTCTTTTTAGAAAAATATTCTTTTAATGCGTCTTTTAAATTTTCTATTGTTACTATTTCTTTATCTTCTAATGCATCTCGTGCGGTATCTTTTAATTTTGTACGAACTTTAGTAATAAAAGCAGGTTTCTGTTCCTCAGTAACTAATTGTAATGCTTGTTCTACATCCTGCAAAATGAACGTAATGGCATGTTTTGCCCATCAAAATTGGGGACCATTGCTAATGCTTGTGTCATGGTAAGATTCTCTCCTAATGAGGTCATGGTTCGATCAGTAATCTCGAAATGACGAGACATTTCCTGAATTGCTTGCTCCATGTTTAGATTTTTAATATTCGATTTTCTTTTTTTTTTTTTTTTTTTTTTAAAAAAACTTATTGTTTATCTGATTTTAACATGCGTTCTATTACAAGATAGAGTTCCTTAATATTGATTCGTAATAAAAATAACGGATGCGAGCAAATCACGGAATTGTTTCTGATTATCCCTAATAGGTTGATTCAATTGCAAGGTTAAATTTCTGGTTTTGTCTGAATTAATGTCACTACTAGTACTTGAAACCTGATTATTAGAGTTTTCAGTTTCTGGAATATTCTTAACTCTTTTTGTTTGAGATCTTAAATAATATTGCTTTCCCGATTGTTTACGTTTCATTATGTGTAAAATGTGTTTTTATAAAATATTTTTGACTTAAAAATATTCAATTAATAATGTTTAATAAATATCTCTTTTATTTATTCTCGTTGAAACAACCAAAATAATTTAAATCGAATAATTCTATATAATCAAAATATTCAAATTTTATCAGTGGCTCTAATTCGTCTTCATGAAGTTCTAATAAGGAATCTATAAATTGAGATATAAAATCTGATGTGATATCTGGCCTTTCTTCTATTGGTGGATATATTAATTCTACTTTATTACTAATTTCTCCTGTACTTGTTGTACTGCTTGATGATGATGATGGTGTGTTATCGATTTTTATAGTTGTATTGTTAGTTTGAGTATCTGTCTGTGTAGAGTTGCTATGTGATTCAATCTCCTTAGTAGAAGGATACAGTGTTTGACGCAATCGTTTGCTAAGCAATATCTTTGATTTAGCTCTACGACCACGGATTTTCTTCATAAAAAAAACATTAGAGAAAATCAATTTAAGTTCCAAATTTTTCCACTGAATGATTTAGGCACAGTGAAGGTTAATCATTCAACTAATCCAAACAATACAGGGAGCGCAACGCAACCTTTTAGGCGCAGTCGCAACTTTCTTTTGCTTAGATTTTTAAATTTGGAAGAAATTGATTTCTTGAAATAAGTGCTAAATTTGAATCTAGTGTGTGATTATTTCGTTGAACGATTTAGGCTCTAAAAAAGGTTAATCGTTCAACTAGTTAAACGAAATAGGGAGCGCAACGCAACTATAAAGCGCAGTCGCAGCTGTTTTTCGTTTAACTTACTAATCATTCATTATGTAAGTGTAAAATTTTTTTTTTCGTTGAACGATTTAGGCTCTAAAAAAGGTTAATCGTTCAACTAGTTAAACGAAATAGGGAGCGCAACGCAACTATAAAGCGCAGTCGCAGCTATTTTTCGTTTAACTTACTAATCATCTATTAAATCCTCATCAAGAATCCAAAACGTTATTGCTATTTTGGACACCCAATGTACTCGACAGATCAACCAAAAATATTTTTGTTTGATGGTCAATTGACAGATTTAACAGATAATGCAAGAAAGTGATGTAATACTCAATGTGTGGGCTTTGATTATATTTTGTTTATTTGATGTAAAATAATTTATTCTCAAAAACCGGTTGTTGTAATAGTGTTATGTAATAAGTGTTATGAAAATTGAGTTTAATTAAGAATAGATGACTTTACACAGAAAGAAACTCTTTCACCAGCGTATCCCACCGCTGTCACCAAATTTTCTACTGTCACGATCGAATAGGTCGAGACAGCGGAGTTTTGTTAAAATGATAATTATTAAAGGTTTACTTAGATAAAGAGTTCATATTTCTGATTACCGGATGATTCTACACTTTCAAGTCTGGTTTTATCTCAAATTCCTAAGCTATGAAATAATTAATTGATCGCGTCTTTTCCGGTTGAATAATTGTTCTTTATCTATCCCGATGATATCGAGCGGCTTATATCATAGGGGAACCCTAGTTGCGACCCCGTGGCTAAGGTCAAGGGTAGTTAATGAACTGAAGGGGAAAAACAGGGAGGCAGGTGGGTTTGGTGAATTATAGGTACTCGTGAATACCTCGTTTCTTACTGTAAGTTGGAAATCAGGTCTTATGAATGAGAAGAAAGAAAATGATTGGCTTCACACTTCAAATATATTCAATTTGTACTTACAAATTATTTAAATAGATGATACAAATTTAAGGACAATTGATAAATGCTGTTGAATATAATCTTCAATAACTCTGGATAATGCACAAATATGATTATAATTATTAATACACTTAACAAACTAAACTTTGCACAACGTTTCATAGGAGCTCTTTAATTTGAGTCTTTATAAATATATTGGTTTGGGTATTGAAACCCTAAATTATAATTTTAATTGTAAAAGCACCAGCTCTCAGAGCACCTAAGCCTCTTTAACGAGAGTAAGCAACTTTCAAAGAAAAGATTAGGTTGGCCAGCAAGTAGTTGTACCCGTCTTTCTTTCTATGTTAGATTCTTGGTAGAATTTAACATAGAAATTTAGAACTGACGAGTGCGAGAGCCTTCGACAGTCTGAGCACTGGTGAACATCTTCAAGGGGTTTTTATACGATTCCCGCGACATTGTGGTTCCATAAGGGTATTGATTGTTATAGGTTACTACGTGTTAAGATACAGAAGTCAGAAGTGATATATGACCACTTATATTACGTGACTAAAGAATCTGTTGGTTTCACTTGATAAACGATGGAGCCTGCTCTTATTGACACTACTATTAACTGTTATCGTTCCAATTATCAAAGTGGAGATTGAATTATATTTTGTGGTTAAATCGTAATACAATAAATAAAAGGAAAGCAGCCCCCGTCATTTATCTCACATAAAAGAAGAGGGTAGTGGCATAAACTTCGTTCGTCACATGAAGCAGCGAATAAGTGAAGCTAAAAAGCGCTATTTTGATAGTCAATTAAGTTCTGTGAAAAGTGCACAAGCCATGTGGAACGATCTGCGTAGGCTTGGTCTGATAAAGCGTAAGGGTGCTCGGTCTGCTATTGGAGTGGATTTGAATGAGTTAAATGACTATTTTGTACAGTCGTCTGGTTGTTCTGTGCTTAAGGTTGATGAGTCTGATATTACAACTCACTACGGTGGCAATGATAATGTATGTTTTAGTTTCTCGGAGCTTGATGATAATTTTGTTAAGAGGGCAATAATGCGGCTTACTTCCAACTCTGTTGGCCCCGATAATTTTCCAATTAAAGCCTATAAATGTTTGCTTTCATTTGTGTTGCCATTTGTGACACTACTTTTTAATAGCTCGTTAAATTCAGGCGTATTTCCGAAAGAGTGGAAGTTATCGCGTATTGTCCCGATACCAAAGAGGTTGAATGCGGAGGTGTGTGCAGATTTTCGGCCAATATCGCTGACAAGTAACTTGTCAAAGGCACTTGAGCGCTGTGTGCATGATCAAATTGTTAAGTATGTTACTGAGAATAATTATATAGATGAGTATCAGATGGCCTTTAGGAAGGGTTTGAATACGCAGACTGCGGTCATCAAGCTCTGCGATGACATTCGGTCGGCTATAAATGAGTCTAAAGTCACTGTGGCTGTTTTCTACGTAAATTAATATCAATGAACTTTTCTGATGATGCAATTGTGTGGATCAGGTCTTACTTGACTCAGAGAAAGCAGCAGGTGTTCGCAGATGGGTGTGCGTCCTCTTGGAGGAATGTGCTTAATGGTGTGCCGCAAGGGAGTGTGCTAGGCCCTTTACTGTTCACACTCTATATTTCGGATCTCTTTCAACGACTGCGCTGTCGATACTTGCTTTATGCTGATGATTTAGCGATATACTTGTCTTGTGATTTGGAACATGTTAATGATTGTGTTGCTGCGCTAAATGCAGAGATAGTTGACATTGTTGAGTGGTGCAATATTAATTATCTTAAGTTGAATGCGTCAAAGACCAAAGCTATAATTTTTGGTAGTAATTTTAAAATCAATAGTAATAGCTGTAAGTATGCTGATTGCATTCGAGTAGATAACTGTATTATTCGCTACGACACAGTTGTTAAGTATCTTGGCGTTTTGATTGATAGTACTCTTTCGTGGGATTGTCAGGTTACAGAAGTGTGCAATCGGGCGATGCGGGTGCTAGCGCAGTTGAAGGTAAATAATGAAGTCTTCAATGAGAAATTGCGTATAAAAGCTTGTCACCACGCTGATATTTCCGGTGTTTGACTACTGTTGTGTAGGTTACTGTAACATTAGCAATAGTTTGCAGGTGCGGCTGCAGCGTAAAATGAACTCCTGTGTTCGCTATATTTTTAGGGTTTCAAGGGCTGAGCATATTACGCCGTACTTTAAGAGGCTGGGATGGTTGAAGTTGAGTGACAACAGAACTTATTTCATGGCATGCCTTTTTTATAAAGAAATATGTATGGGCTACCGACAATTGTTCAGATGTAATTTGGAGTTTTTGCCGGTAGCTTTGCGGAGGTGTGATGTAAGGGAGGATTATTTACGCCTGCCTAGATCTAATTGTCGGATATTTGAGAACTCTTTTCTTATCTGCGGGATACGCATTTGGAATGCGCTACCCCCAGAAGTAACTAAAGCTGAAAATTATGAACTGTTCCGTAGTGCGTGCTATAATTATTATTTGCAAAAGTATTAATTTATGATATTGAGCTTTGATTGTCATTATTGTATGCTGCTGTGCCTTGAGTGATATTGAATGATATTAGTTTTGCTTAACTGTGCTATTACCAGGTTTTCTGGCAACTTGTCTCATATCTACCACGATTATAATTTATAATTTATAATTCACGTTATTATTTCATTATAATATGTTTATATTTTATTATTTTCAATTTATGTAATTACATGCTCTGTATTTTACACTGATTATAATGTATAATTATGATGGTCCTGAGGGAGCTAAGGCTCTAGGGTCAATAAAGTTTATTATCTATCTATCTATCTATCTACCCCCCCGTTTTTCGAAAATCGAGTTTTCATCAGATCTCGACTATTTTATTTTCTTTGCCGTTTTTGTTTTTTATGTTTTTTTTTTGTTTTTTAGTCAATTAACATTTAAAAGATCGTCTTTACAATATTTTCCAAACTTTATGAACTTAATTAATAACCTGACGTATGAAGACCGATTTTTTAAATGTTGACGATTTCAATTTGTTTATAAAAAAAAATTAATCAACTTTTTTAGAATCTGTCTCTACGCGTTAGGTTATTAATTCTATTTATATAATTCAGAATCGTTAGATACCTATATTGTGAAAACGATTTTGTAATAGTTTATTAAGTTAATTTATTTATAAAAAAATTACGATCGATTTTGCGTGGAATTACCGGTAATAGTTTACTGTGGATCGTGCACGGTTCTCAAATTTTTAATTAAAAAATTAATATCTCGTGAACTATAGGTCACAGAGAAGCATAGTTTATAAAAGCTCATTATGTTTTTTATTAAATTTAATAAATTTTATTCACAGCATATCTCGACTATTGTTGCGTAATTTTCGAGATATTTTAATACAAATATCAGCCTAAAAATCCAATTTTTTATACAAAAAAATAAGCAACAAGTACCGCATACATACAAAATTTTAGAATATTTTTCTGATCATTTATAAAATAAAATTCAAAATAGGACCATTTCATCAAAAAAAGTTTAATGAACCACTTTTTTTCCTTACCAACTGGATTATAACAGTATAAGGCCTGACCAGAAATTTTTTGACGAGTTCCCGCAAAAATTAAAATTCAAATATATTGAACGGCAGTTTAGACGCATACGGGGGATTTCATGCCAAATCAACCAATTTAGATCCAGACTGCTTCCGATTTGTCGGAAATTTTTACATCCTTTTTTACCGTGTATGAAATTTTTTTCGAATATTTCAAAAATTTTTTTAAACCCAGCCAAATTAAAATTAAAAACTTAAAAAAAAAATCATTTTCTTTTAATAGATCCATTTTTTTTAACATTTGACCTGAAACATATTATTTCAATTTTGGTTTATAAATGATATCAAAAAAAAAAAACATACCAAAAAATTATTCGAAGCTAAATTCATATTTTTTTGCAGATTAAAAAAAAATCACATTTCGAGAATAGCGCTTTTTGAATCGCACGACTTCCTTAATGAAGTTGTAACGTTTAGTGAATGACTAAATTTTACTAAGCCTGTACCCTGAGGTCAAGTAAGCCTGAGAGTGTAGATGATGAGCAGTTGTACTCAGCTAAAAAAACTCTTTGACGTCGTGATTGCTTTTATGTACTTACCTTATGAATGTATAGGGATAAGCCCAGCTGTTTGTGACACCCACTCTCACACGCTAAGCAAAATTTAGTCAATTATTAAACTCTTTGTAACAATGATAGAGATGAAAAAAAATAATTCAAAATATACAATTTGTTGGCGATTATTTCCGAAATTTATTAAGCCTATAATTTATTAAGATGTTCGCTTTAATGTCGAGAAAAAGCAGTTACCTTTCAAACTGATCATTTTTTAGTTGATATACCATATACAAATACACCATTTGTCAACATAAATCTTGCGTTGATTGGCGCAACACGGCAATATTAATAACTTATTAGCTATTGTTGGTATGGGAATAAATAAAAAAAAGAAACAGTAGCTTTTTAAACGGTCTATAATTTTTCGCTTGATACTAGAAACGTCAGACAAATAGTTTCTGAGAAAATGATTTTTTATTAAGCATTTTTTTTATTGCTTATAATTTTAAACAATTGAAGGAATTTTGTATCTTTACGGATTTCAATATAGAATATATGGAATGCATAAAAAATGCGTAATTTTACATCTGCATTTTTTTTTTAATTTCAATTTTGTAAAAAATATTTATTTTATTTAATTTCAATTCTTAAAAAATTTTAATTCTCAACAAATATGAATATCTGTCAATATAATCTTCCATAATTTTGCGAAAATTCATTGAGATGTCAAGTTTTCAAGAAATTGATTACTTGTAACGAAATTAAAAAAAAAAATCACTCTCGATTTTGTAGGATGTAGTGTGGAATTTTTACATAATATCTAAAAATATTAATCGAGCTAAAAAGGGATACTCAAGGGCCATCTGTAATGTTCTCAAAGCAATAATTTAAAAACGTTCGCGGTAGTGTGATTCGAATTCAACAGATGGCACTACTTTGAAAAGTTAAAATAATAATAATGACGCCAAAAGACGCCAAATTTTTTGTTTACATTTTTCATTATAATTCAACAATCATTTAAACAGAAAATACTTATATGTAAATAAGATAAAAAAAAATTTATCTGGATTAAAGTGATGTAATTTGATCCTGCGCATCGAAGTACAAAACTTTTTTTTTCACATAAAGGATCTTTGACTGTTAAAAATCCATATTAGTGCGTACAAATTTAGCTCGCGAAATGTTGATAAATTTCCAAAGATTTCTTTTTTTTTTCTATTTTCTTTTAGCAAAATCGCTTTGCTTTTCGATAGACAATTGTATAAATGGTATGTATGTAAGTTTTCATTCATTTCTGACGAGATTTTCTATATTTACTTACAGTTTGAAATTCGAATGAAAATGAAAAAAACTAAGAAATGTCGGTAAGAAAATTATCGACAAAATTTTCTATAAACCGCTCTTAACATGTGAAATTTTCAGATGCCTGAGGAAGGTCAAATAAATGACCGAAACGTCGCAGAAATAATAATGTAATTTGTTATTATGATCCTATCTTATCCATATTCCTGAGATAAAAAATTTATAAAAATTATTTTTAGATTATAAATATTTAATTGTAAATTGAAAATGTTAAGATTAAATCATAGATATTAAATTTGATTATTAAAATTAATATTGTATTATATTTATTAATTTTAGATCATACATAATTAATTGCAAATTATTTAAATTAATTTATTACAATAAAAATGATCTATAAACAATAAATAATTGATTTGATATCATAAAAATTAATTTAAAATGATAAATAATTAAATTTAAATTTTAAAAATCATTTTTTCATCAAAAAAATATAATTATAAATTATAAATATTGATTTTAAATTGTTATAATCAATCTGAGATTATGAATAATTAATTTTGATTTATGGAATTTAATTCTAAATCATCAAAATAAATTTTCGGTATTAAATAATTGATTATGATATCTAAGAATTATTAATATTAAATATATCGTCAATTTTTCGTTTGAAAATTTATCTTAGATTGTGAATAATTCCTTTTTCTATGTGAAAATTTTTTTTGTATCATATATAATCGATTTTTAACTATTCGAAATAATTTTATAATATATTTCAGATTATTAAAAATAAATTTTCAAGTATACAAATTAATTATCGATGAGGAATAATTATTTTAATCATAAAAATTAAATTTAGAGTAGGAATAATAAATTTAATGAAATTTAAATTAATTTGTTATTTTGAAAATAATCTTTGACATTAAATCATTAGTTTTTTATATCCTGAAATTTAATTACAGATTTTTAAAATATAATTCTAATTTCAAATTAGAATCTAAAATCAAATTAGAATATAATTTGAATTAGAAGTTCTATCTAATTCGAATTAGAATCTAAATTCAAAATATAATTCTTAGCATTTATGAAAATGTTGATTTTGCATTATTAATATCGATTTTATATTATAAACAGAAATCATAGATCGTTAATAATCAATTTTAATTCATGGAAATCAAATCTAAATTATTAAAATAAATTTTTATTTATACATAATTTATTTTTATATCTTAAATCTAATAAAATTAAGTACATGATCAATTTTTTGTTTGAAAATTTATTTTGGATCATAAATAATTTGTTTTTTTTCGAAAAATAATAATTTTAGAGCATAAATAATGGACTAAAAGCTATTCAAATTAATTTTAGAAATTAACAATGTATTTTAGATCGTTCAAAATAAATTTTTAATTGTAAATATTATTTCTAGACAATAAATAATTGATTTTAATCATTAGAATTATATTAAGACTGAATAAAGAATTTAATGATTTTTGAATTAATTGATTATTATAAAAATGAACTTTGACACAAAATAATGGATTTATATCTT
Source organism: Cotesia glomerata (assembly GCF_020080835.1). Taxonomy (NCBI): domain Eukaryota; kingdom Metazoa; phylum Arthropoda; class Insecta; order Hymenoptera; family Braconidae; genus Cotesia; species Cotesia glomerata. The sequence goes on along the minus strand of NC_058166.1, from coordinate 7,161,274 downwards.
AAAAATTAATTATAGATTGTATAAATATAATTCAAATTTCTAAAAATTAATTTTGCATCTATAAAATAAATTTTAAATTATAAAAATCAATTTTAGATCATAAAAAATCAATTTTAATCTATGGAAATCAATTCTAAATTATTCAAATTAATTTTTTATTATAAATTATTAATAATTATATCCAAGAATCAATATTATTGAATACATCATCAATTTTTCGTTTGGAAATTCGTTTTGAATTATAAATTATTTTTTTTTTAAGCGAATTAATTTTAGATTATAAATAATCGATTTTAAGCTATTTAAATTAATTTTATATATCAATAATGTATTTTAGATTATCAAAAATATATTTTTAATTATGCAAATCAATTCTACAAAATAAATAATTGATTTTAATCATAAAAATTTAATTTGGACAATGAATAATAAATTTAATGTTTTTTAAATTAATTTATTATAATAAAAATGAACTTTAGACAATGAATAATCAAATATTATAATCAAAAATTACTTCTATGTAGTTGAAATTGAATTAAAATAATAAATAATTGATTTCAAATTATGAAAATTAATTTAACATCATGAATATTTAATTTTAATCAATTAATTTTGATTTTGAATTATTATAATTAATTTCATAATATATAAATTAATTTAAGGTCATAAATACTTAATTGTGAATTATGAAAATTAGTTTTAGACTGTAAATGAATGATATTATTTTATAATGATTAATTATATATTTTAAAAATAAATATTGGTCGAGAGACATATTCTCTCTTTACATTATTTCGATGAGGATCCACCGAACTTGAATACTAGTGAAGCTGAAAGCTTTTGTGGAATTTGTTCACGTTATGAAGATGTTAATTAAAATGAAAGAAAGTAATTGAGAGGAAATACAAACTTTGAAAAAATTAATGGGGTTGGTTGCCAAGCTAGGAATCGAACCTGGATCTCCCTGACAACTTGTCAGGAGCTCTACTAGATAAGCTACCGGGCCCCTTCCACCATCATCGTTTCTCAATCCATACTTATATTCTTGATTCCTTACTTTACTTTTCCTTCATTATTTTTTTTCCCCCACCTAAGCTACGTACTACGATGGTAATCTAGTAATTTATTTTGAGGCATTATTACAAATTTAATTATTATATTTGTTACCGAATTATATGTAATATATAAATTAAAGTTTTAGCGCCTAGTGGTCAATTGAGATCTACTAGTCACTTGACCGCTAGGTGCTAAAACTTCAATTAATATATTCCATAAAATTCGATCAAAAAAAAAATAATTATAAAAATTAATTTTACATGAAACGTTATTTTAATTAAAAATGAAAAAATTAATTTTAAATTATAAATGATCAATTTTTAATTATAAAAAACAATGATAGATGATAAATTTTTAAATATAAATACAAAAATTGGTTTTTGATCATGATCAATTTATTATTAATCACGAAAATCAACTCAAGACTTCAAATAAATAATGTTATAATTTAATAAAATATTTTATAATATAACAATTAATTTTTTATTTTAAAAATTTATTTTTCATAATGAATAATTGATTTTTTAATATGAATATATATTCGAGACTATGAATAATCAATTTTAAATAATTTAAATCAATTTATTATTATATAAATTGAATTTGATGTACAAATAATTAAATTCAAATAAAGATAATTTGTATTTAATCAATAATATCAAATTTTATGTAATTAATATTGATTCTACATTATTTAAATTAATTTATTATCATAAAAATGAATCTCAGACGATAAATAATTGAGTTTATATTTTAAAAATCAATTTTATATGGTATATATTAAATCTTAAATTATTAAAATTAATTTAAAATTATAAATGATTAATTTTATATCATAAAAATTAATTTCATATTATTAATATTAATTTTTAATAATCAAAATTAATTTCAAAATACAAAAATTAATTTTAGATAGAGGGTTATTAGATAACGAATAAAAAAATCAATTTTAGATGACGAATGATTAATTTTTAACTATAAGAATGATTAATCTATAATAATTCACAAGTTTTTTGTTTGAAAATTAGTTTTAAATCTATCTATATGTATATATAAGAGATTCCCACTTATATATTGACTCATCGCGATATCTCTGGAACCATAAGGCGTAGCGACTTGAAATTAGGTAGGAATATTTCTTTCGCCGAGTAGAGGTCAGCTAAGAACGGATTTTACGAAATTCCACCCACAAGGGGGGTTGCGGGGGCGTTAACAATAGAAAATTCCCATTTTTAACCTATTGATCCTATCGACTTTGCATTTGGTAGAAATCTCCTACATGTGATGTAGAAATGATCTAAGAGCGGATTTTACGACAATCTACTCCCAATACGGATTGCGGGGGTGGACGTTAACAATGAAAATTAAAAATTTCCGACTTCTAGCTCCTACAGACTCCTAATTTTGTATGAATTTTGTGTAAGTGATATGAAAATAATTTATGAACGAATTTTACGATATCCCACTCCACAGAGGTATGCGTGGGTGGGTCTTAACAATGAAAATTTTAAATTTTTTAGCTGTAGCTCCTAAAGGCTCGAAATTTGATAAGTATCTGCTATATGTGAAGTAGAAATGATCTAAGAGTCGATTTTATGACAATCTACTCCCAATATGGATTGCGGGGGTGGACGTTAACAATGAAAATTAAAAATTTTCGACTTTTAGCTCCTACAGACTCCTAATTTTGTATGAATTTTGTGTAAGTGATGTAAAAATAATTTATGAACGAATTTTACGATATCCCACTCCACAGAGGAGTGCGGGGGTGGGTCTTAACAATGAAAATTTTAAATTTCCGAGCTGTAGCTCCTATAGGCTCCAAATTTGGTAAGAATCTGTTCTATGGGATGTAGAAATGATTCAAGAGCGGATTTAATGACATCCTACCCCCAATATGGATTGCGGGGGTGGGCGTTAACAATGAAAATTTTAAATTTCCAAGCTACAGCTCCGACAGACTCATAATTTTGTATGAATTTTCTGTAAGTAATGTAAGAATAATTTATGAACGAATTTTACGATATCCCTCCCCACAGGGGGTGCGGGGGTGGGTTTAAACAATTAAAATTTTAAATTTTCGAGCTGTACTTCCTATAAGCTCCAAATTTGAAAAGAATCTGCTATATGTGATAAACTGAAACTAAGGAAACGACCCAAAGTCGAAGAAAGTATTTACTAGCGTTATAGATTGAAATATAGACTAACTATCAAGTTAGAATACTAAAATAAAATAATAAATTATAAAATTAGTGTAAGAAAAGTAGATTTAAGCGAAAGATGTATTAGAGTTTGTTAGACAAGCTGTACATCTGGTGCCAATAAATCTATTTATATATATGAGATTTCCACCTATATATTGACTCATCACGATATCTCTGGAATCATAAGGCGTAGGGATTTGAAATTTTGTAGGAATATTCTTTTCGCCGAGTAGAGGTTAGCTAAGAACGGATTTTACGAAATTCTACCCACAAGGGGGGTTGCGGGGGCGTTGACAATGGAAAATTCCCATTTTTAAACTATAGCTCCTATCTACTCCAAATTTAGTAGGAATCTCCTATATGTGATGTAGAAATTATCTTTGAGCGGATTTTATGATAACTCATTCCCAATAAAGATTGCGGGGTAGGGGTTAACAATGAAAATAAAAAATTTCTAAACTATAGCTCCTATAGGTTTGAAATTCGGTAGGAATCATTTATATGTGATCCAGAAATGATCTTATAGTGGATTTTATAATAACCTCCTCCAAATATGGATTGCGGGGGTGGGTGCTAACAATGAAAATTAACATTAATAATGAATTTTGATTCATAGTAATCAATTCTAAATTATTTAAATACATTTTTGATCATAAAAATTAATTATTATATCTTAAAATCAATAATATTAGATACATCATCTTTTTTCAATTAAAAATTTATTTTAGATCATGAATAATTCGTTTTTTTTTTTAAATAATCTAAGATTATTATCTTAGATCATAAATTTTCGATTTTATGCTATTCAAATTTATTTCTGAATTTATTAATATATTTGAGATTATTAAAAATGAATTTTTAATTATAAAAATTATTTCTAGACAATGAATAATTGATTTTAATCATAATAATTAAATAGAGACAATGAATGATAAATTTAATGATTTCTCAATTAATTAATTATTATAAAAATATACTTTACACAATGAATAATCAAATATTATGATGGAAAAATTAATTTTATATAGTTTAAATTGATTTTGAATTATAAATAATCAATTTTAAACTATGAAAATTAATTTTACATTATTGATGTTCAATTTTATATGATAATTTTTAATCTAAATAATTAAAATCAATAATATATTATGTAATATATAGAAATTAATCCGAGATCATGAAAACTTAATTTTGAGTTATGATAATTAGTTTTAGACTTTCAATGAATGTTTCGATATTATAATGATTAATTTTATAATTTTAAAATTAATTTTTAACAATGAAAATCAATTCTAATTTATTAAAATTAATTTTTAATGGGAGATAGTTAATTGACATATAAAAAATAAATTTTCGATAATAAATGATAAATTTTGGAATTTGTATGCGAAATCACTATGCTAGCTATAAGTCATCTTGTCATACATCATCAATTATTTTTTGTTTACTAACTACTGTATTAGTAACCCTGTTACTGGCCTAGGCTGTTAGGTTTGTTTATTTAAATTAAATAAAATAAGATAAAATTTTCAGTTATTAAAAACAATCATATATAATAAATCATTAATTGTAAATTCAAAAATTGATTTTCTATTATAGACAATCAATTTTAAATTATGAAAATTCATTAAAGACTGTAAATGGATAATAATATACTATAATAACCAATTTTATATTAAAACGAATCACTTATTATAATAAAAACTTATTTTTGATATTGAATAATTTTTTTTTAATATAAATATAAATAAATACATAAATAAATATATATATATACATATATATATATATATATATATATATATATATATATATATATTTATATATATATATATATATATATAAGACTATAAATAATCGATTATAAATAAGTTCAATCAATTGATTATTATAAAAATTGAAATTAAATCATAAATAATTAAATTTCAATTAAGATAATAAGTCCTAAAAGAATGAAATCAAATATCGAATTATAAATATGAATTTCGAATTATCAAAATTCATTTTATATTATATAAATTAATTTATTATTATAAAAATGAATTGTGGGAGTTCGGCAGGGATCGAGTGAATATAAATAATAGTAGAGTAAGATTTATATAAACGATATATGAATTTATCAAGTAACTAATTACAACGATTGGAAAAAGAATACTATGACTTTACTCGACAACGTGCTAATAAGTAAGTGACTCGAGTAAAAAAAATTTCGGCATAACTGCATGCGCAGTAGATCGACGCTTCGGCGTATGTGTGGGTAGTGTACGTGTAAATATTACTATATTACTATATCTACAACACTCTCCCTTAATATGAACACGTACACGCCTTCGTCTGTCTCACTCATTCCCATGGCTTTTGCGAGTTTGGCGTGTCTATCACGTGGCAATGCTTTCGTCAAGATGTCGGCGGTCATCTAATCAGTGGATATGTGTACTAGCTGTATTTCCGGATTTTTAACAGCTTCCGTGACGAAATTAAATTGGATTCAAACATGCTTGGTTCGATCTAAGAATCCCGTCGCCGTCGACGTATGTATTGCACCCTGGTTATCGCAATAAGTGAGGCCTTCTGAATATTTTTCAATGCCTATTTCGTCGATAATTCCCCGAAGGTACATTGATTCTTTCGTCGCTTCCGTGAGCGCTTTGTATTCGGCCTCTGTCGTCGAAAGGGCCACGGTTCGCTGTTTCCTAGACTTCCAGCTAATTGCAGCTCCTCCAAACATAAATTCGTACCCTGTGTACGATTTTGAATCCGTCTTGTCGTTTCCCCAGTCAGCATCACTATACCCGACGATTCTTTCAGTTGTCTTCCTGTAGGTGAGTCTCAGTCCGGTTGTCCCCTTTAAATATCTAAGAACTCGTTTTGCGGCTCCCCAGTTCTCTTCTGTTGAGTGTTCGTTGAATTGGCTCAACACACTTACTGTATGTGCGATATCCGGCCTCGTCACTACTGCCAAATACATCAGAGATCCTACTAGCTCTCTGTACCTTGGATTTTTCGTTGACCTATTCGGATCTGTTGACGCTTTCAACATTGATGTTGGGCTCGCTGATGCCTGATGTGGAGTGCAATTTTTTATACCAAATTTTTCCAACAATTCTTCGACGTATCGACGCTGGCTCAGATTTATTTCGTCGTTTTCTTGCTTGAACTCTATGCCTAAGCAATATTTGGCTTCTCCTAAGTTTTTTATTCGGATTTCATTTGCCAGTCCCTTTTTCAGTTCTTCAATCCACTCAGGATTGTTCGACGTGACTAACAAGTCATCGACGTAAACTGCTACGAGCAATATTTCGTTTGTCGTCCTGTATGCAAACAAACATGAGTCTGATACCGTCGGTTTTAGGCCTAAGTTTTTGAGTATTCCACTCACCTTGTCGTACCATTTCTTGCCAGACTGGTTCAATCCATATATTGACTTTCGTAGCTTGCAAACTCGTTCACCCTTGATGAGCTCCTCCAGCATTTTTGATGCTTTTATTTGGACTTCGGAGTCTCTTCTTTCGCTACGCGTAATTTCCACTAGTGCTTCCTTCAAGCCACCTGGAACTTCCATGTATAATTCTTCGTCGACCTTGGCGTGTAACTACGCCGTTTCCACGTCCATTTGATGAATCTTGGCATCCATCTTCGTTGATAATGCCGCGAGTAGCCTTATTGATTCCTGTCTTGCCACTGGTGCAAAGATTTCGTCAAAATCGAACCCTGGTCTCTGCGAAAAACCCCTGGCTACTATTCGAGCTTTTCTGTGCTCTATTTTCCCCTCGGCGTTTAACTTGTTCTTCAAGATTACCTTAGATCCAATAATTTTTCCATTTTCTGGACATTTCACCAGTTCCCATGTTCCGTCTTCTAGATGTGAGCGTACTTCTGCTGCTAGTGCATGCTTCCACTCTGTCGATTCCGTTCCTCGGATCGCTTCTTCGAGCTCAAAATCAGCCATTAACGCTAGTTCTTCGATAAACTTTGCGTCCATGAACTCCTCTCCCTAGTCGGTATTATCTTCATCACTTTTAGGTGACTTCTCTGAGCCACTAGATCTTCTGTCATTTCGAGGACGTTTATCTTCCTGAAATAACGACGTTTCCAGCGGTCTCTTCGTTCCTTGAACTTCATCTTCGACGCTTGGTATGAAAACATCGTTTGATGCTTCCTCGTCGTCTCCTTCCGGTGCTTCTTATTCTTCTTGTGATAAATTTTCACAACTTGATGCTCGACTTGAAGTAATACTCGACGCACTTACGTATCTGCAAAGTTTACGAGGTCGTCCTGGCTTCCCAGATTTTTGTTTCTTGGGTCTTCCTCGTGCTCGAGCTAGTGAGGGTTCTCTTATGATTTCCCTGCATGACCTCCTGTCTCTCAGGACTCTCCCTGGCTCTGGATCCTCTTCCTGAGGGTGTGTATATTCGACGTCCAATTGTACAGCACTGCGTGATCTCATCACGTTATTTTCTATGATTTGTACATCTCTGGTGATGACTATCTTGCCATCGTCGTTCCGTCGTACTCTGTAGGCCTTTGTGATTTCGCAATAGCCGACCAATCTTCCTTCGATTGATTTTTCCTCGAGCTTTTGACGTTTTGTTTCCTTTCAAAGTACGAACACTTTTGCTCCAAATACTCGCAGGTGCTTTAATCCTGGCTTTCAACCGAACCATAACTCAAATGGTGTAGATCCTCCGTGGCTTCTACTTGGACAACGATTCCTCAGGTAGTTTGCCGTCGCAATAGCTGCTCCCCAGTACACCGTCGGAAATCCTGCTTGGATCAGTAGGCACCTAGCCATGTCGACGATTGTACGATTCATGCGATCTGCGACTCCATTTTGTTGCGGCGTGTAAGGCGTTGTTAGTCGCCTCTTAATTCCCTCGTGCTTCAGGTACTCGTCGAATTGTTTATTGCAATATTCTCGACCATTGTCGGATTGCAAAGCTTTAATCTTCTGCCCTGTCTGCTTTTCGACGTAGTTTTTATATGTTTTGAACGCTTCAAATACTCCGTCCTTGCTCTTCAACAGGTACAGCTCATACCAGCCGCTGTAGTCATCTATGGAGGTCACGAAGTACCGGTTTCCTCCTTCAGACTTCGTCCCTGAAGGTTGACATAGGTCAGTATGTACAATTTCGAGCATTCGCTGGCTTTTCTCGGCTCTCGGATAGAACGGCTTTGCCGTCAATTTTCCACGATGACACACGTCGCATGACGTCGTGTCCTTTTTCAGAGGTTTTATCCCCGACGCTTGACTTTTTGACAGGTTTACTACGGTATCCCTGTGCAAGTGTCCTAACCTTGCGTGCCATAGGTCTAAATCCGTTGTACTGGCTCTTTCTGACGCCTTTTCCACTGCCTTGACTTGTTCCGTCTGCTCCCGTAGGTAATACAGGTCTCCTATGCGATCAGCGACTAACTGCACCTCTCCATTCAGGTCCCTGACGATGGCATCGTCCTTCCTGAATAAAATGTCTCGGTCGTTCCGAGTAATTTTCGATACAGAAATTAAATTAGTCCTCAGATCTTTAAGAAGTAAGGTATTACAAAGATTTAGATCAATATTACCTGTGTCTGTCTTCGCCTTGATGTGAGCAATCCCTTTTGCTCTCGCCTTCGTCGATGCTGCGTTCGCCATGTTCAACGTCATCTCACACTCTTGGATATCAGTCAGGAATTCGTCGCTGGCACACATATGCGTAGTACATCCACTGTCTAAGCACCACCTCGACCTTGAAATCACGTTGTGGGCCTCTTCAGGTTGATCCACGACATAGTGAGTCTCTGCCGACGATTCGACGCTCCTCGCCGAATTTTGTTGTCGCTCGGGACACTTTGCTGCCCAATGACCAATTTTTCCGCATATGAAGCATGGTTTGCTGCCTTTCGACTTAAATTTTCTTTGTCGCGGCTGCCTTCCATACCGATTGCCTGCGTATAGCACGTTGTGATTTTCTGCCGATTCTTCAGATCTCCTACTTCGATTTTTATCGAGTGTTTTCCCGATCAGCGCCTCTGTAGTCGGTAATTCGTCGTTTGATCTAATCGCACATCGAAAATTCTCGAAGCTTGGTGGTAGACTCTTTAAAATTAATACCACGAGCATATTACTTGGAATTTTGATGTCCATACCTTCTAACTGCTCGATGGCGTTCGTGAAGCTGTCCAGTCGTTCCCGAAAATCATCCTCCTCATCGATTTTAAAAGATGTTATCTCTGTCAGCCACTCAATTTTTTTCACTGGTCCTTTCGACGCGTGGATTGACTGCAGTTTTTCCCATATTTCTTTCGATGTGTTACACTTTGTGATCGTCTTCAATTCGGCGTTGTCAATCGACAATATAATGTCCGCTTTGGCCTCCTCGTCGCCGTTGTTCCACTTCGCAATTTCTCTTTCCGCGGCGTTGCTTCCAATCAGATACGGTATTTTGCCGCTTACATATCCCCATCGGTCATGTTTCACCAGGATGGACTTCATCCTCAGTTGCCAGACATCGTAGTTACATTTGTCTAGTAACTCAATACGCGACGCTCCGTCCGCCATCTTTGGTTAGCTATTTTACGACCACGTGTTCACGTAATTTTTACTCGACGATTTTTATTCACAGAATTTTTACTTCTTTATTATTTTTATATCACTCACTTACTACTTGCCACTGGGCCCATAACCTGTGGGAGTCAGGCAGGGATCGAGTGAATATACATAATAGTAGAGTAAGATTAATAAAAACGATGTATGAATTTATTAAGTGACTAATTACAACGATTGGAAAAAAAATACTATGACTTTACTCGACAACGTGCTAATAAGTAAGTGGCTCGAGTATAAAAAATTTCGGCATAACTGCATGCGCAGTAGATCGACGCGTCGGCGTATGTGTGAGTAGTGTACGTGTAAATATTACTATACTACTATATCTCCAACATGAATTTTAGACAATATATACTTGGTTATATATCTTAACCATCTATTATATATCATAAAGATTAATTTCATGTTATTTAAATTTTTTTTTAATAATGAGAATTAATTTTAAACTACAAAAATTGATTCGAAATGAAAGGTAATTCAAATTACCTTTATAATATTAATATAATAATATATTAATATTACGATCAAAAAAATCAATTTTAGATTATGAATGATTAATTTTAATTTATAAAAATAAATAATATACAACAAATCATTGGTTTTTCGTTTAAAAATTAATTTTAAATAATAAATAAATGATTTGTATATGGTAAAATCAATTTTAGATATATATATATATATATATATTTCTTCTCTGGGTGTATTTGTCACTGAACTCCTCCTAAACGACTGGACTGATTTCAATGAAATTTAAGACATGTGTCCAGGCCAACGTCTGTCGGGTCCACTAGTATACATTTAAATTATAAAATAATCAATCAACTTATTTCTTTTCAGTTTTACAGGATTTATTGCAAGAATACTGGGAATTAGAAGAATAAATAATCAGAGTAAATTTGTATTTTTAATTTCTGAAGGAAACCTAATGAGATATATGATGTGTATTGATAATCCTCAAGAAGATTTAGCAAAGAGGATTGAATTGCATCAGGTAAATCAAAAATTAGAGAAAAAAAGAAAATTTACAATTTTATCATTTTAAATTAGAAATATGTTTAAAGTATAATATTAAATTATCAATTTAAGATTGTCATCATTAAACGATCCAGACCAAAGCTTGGAATTCTTCGTGAGTTAATTAATGATCCTCTCATAAATGAATTCAGATTTGAAATTAATAACATAAGGAATTTGAAAATTACAAAGATAATATTAGGACTTGATGACTTCATAAATATGCCTAATTTTGAAATTGAACTTGAATCGGAAAATGAAGAATAAATACTTGATAAGGTAATCTTATCATTAATAATATATAATTATAGTAGATATTTTTTTTATTATTTAATTACAATGGAACGACAAAAAAATATTTATTTGATCAAACTAAAACTAAGAGAGATAATGAGAAATTGAAATAATGAAAGTAATAAACAAAGAGAAAATGTTTTTAAGACTATTGGAGAATACTTGAAATAATGATATTGAAGGAAATAAAATTATACAGATGAAAAAAATAATTATGAATAAAAAAATAAATTAATATTCATAAGTATTTTATTAAGAAGATGTACTGTCCTTTCTGTTATCTTGTGTTTCAGGAAATTATTAACTAAGTCATCCTTGGATCTTAACGATGGAATACTCAAACAAAAAAAATACTGAACTAATTAATAAATGATCAAAAATAAAATTAATTAAAAGAAGATGAATGATTAAAAATTGACCGTAATAAAAGTTGTTATGAATCATTATTATTTATTATTCGTTGTCATGATTGTTATTATTGTTGCTGTCATGGAAATAAAATGTTAAATATTAAATAGTTGATTAATTTTTTTTTTTAATTTTTTCAATACTTGTAAAATTAATTTAAACAATAATAGCTCAGATCAAGCTGTTATCAACGATACACAAAATTTAAGTAAAAGTGAACTTTACTTGCTCGACATAGCGATGGATATCATTCATAAAATATGTCATCTTTTGCTGAACAATATAATATTAAATGCATGAAACTTTTAGAGTTATAAAACAAAGATTCACCCTGAGAATAAAAAAAAATTATTCTAGTATTTTGTTTTTAAATTACGTATTTTTTTCAATATTCATCTAAGAAATCTACCTATCCATGTCGGGTATGGCCGAATGGCGTTTTTTAGATATAATAATTATTTATTTATCATCAAAAATTTATTTTTATAATTTAGAATCGATTTCTATAAATTAAAATTGATAATTTATGATCTAAAATCAATTATTCATCATCTAGAATTAATTTATATAATTAAGAATTTATCTTTGATGATCTCAAATATATTGTGACGAGCACGTAATTTATTCAATTTAGTAATAATATTTATTATTTCAAAATGTTGTAAAAAAAATATTTATTTAATTCAAATAAAAATAAAAAGAATTTAAATAAAAAGATAAAGAGAGAGAAATATATATAAATTATATCTATATATAGATATAAAGAGACGATTCAGCGCGAGCGACCAGAGAGACGAGCGCGCTGAGCGTCGAAGAGAAAGCAGAGACGAGAAGATTGGGATTAGTAGCTAGCGTGCGCGCGCCGCTGCAAGAGAGAGAAAGTACCTTAGTTCACCAGCCGCCACTAGGTGTCGCAATTTAGCTCGCGGCGTCCCGAGGCGGAGCGGCTCGCGGAGTACTTAACTGCGATTTTCTCGCCCGGTACCGTCAATCTTATCTGAGCTGTGAAGTGTAGTGTGTCTCGCTGAGCTTACTTAGAGTGTTGTGAATCGACGGAAACAGGTACTGTGCTCCAGTATTCCTTCACTCTTTTTGAACCGCCGAACGCCCGTGTGTGTTTTGATTGTGGGTATTCCCTACGATCGGACATACACCCTAGTAGACGAGGTATTTCCGGTGGAAATTCAAAATTTGACCAGAAGTGCCCAATTAAATCTCCTGTTAAAAATTCTATGAAAATTAAATACATCATCTCACACTAAAATATCTCAGGAAATGCCCAAACGCAGCCCCTGTTGAAAGCGGAACTCAAAATTCCAATTTTAAAAGGTTCTCCACGGAAGTTACATTTTGGCACACCCTAATGTACACATTCATTGACCCCATGACCAAAGCGAGAAATGAGATTCAAGCAGAGTTATGTAAAAATTCAGAGTTCAAAGGACCAACAACCTTAGCAGAGCATAAAATCAAAGTCAATTCGGGTGTTGAACCGATTAAGTTCAGGTATTCACCTCGAAACCCGGCTATGCAGAAAGTGATCGACGATGAGGTAGAGTCAATGTTGCAAAAAGGAGTAATAGAGCCGTCAAGTAGCCCATGGAGCTCACCAGTAGTCCTGGTGAAAAAAAAGAATAAAATGTACAGATTTTGTATTGATTTTCGCAAAATAAATGAAGTTTCAGAAAAACACACCTATCCACTCCCGCAAGTTAACGCTACCCTCGACAAACTACGCGAAGTACATCTCGACAATTGACTTAGAGAACGGTTACTGGCAGGTGCCACTATCCGAAGAAAGTAAACCAATAACCGCTTTTTCCGTACCTGGAAGAGGGTTATTCCAGTTTAATGTAATGCTGTTCGGGTTACACTCTGCATCCGCGACGTTTCAACGGTTGTTAAACAGTATTATAGGGCTAGAGTTAGAGCCATACGCGTATGTATATCTTGATGATATCATAGTCATTGGCAATACGTTGGAACATCATATGAGTGTATTGAAAGAAGTCGATTGACACCTGGAAGAGGCCAAGTTGAGAGTAAACATAGGAAAAAGTAAATTTTTAGAGACGAAATTAGTTTACCTAGGCCACGTGTTAGACGGTAACGGAAATAGAACAGATGAAGAAAAAGTTAGAGCAATAAATGAATTAAAGACACCTACTTGTGTAAAAGAAATACGAGAATTCATCGGAATGGTGTCCTGATATCGTAGATTTATCCCTAACTGTGCTGACCTAACAAAACCGCTAACCGCTCTATCACAAAAACGAAAGAAATGGCACTGCGGCGAGAGGGAACAAGCAGCATTTGATAAGTTAAAGAATCGTTCAAAATCTGCTCCTATTTTGATATCACCAGATTTCAATAAGCCATTTAAATTGCAGACTGACGCAAGCAATGAAGGCTTAGGCGCTGTTTTAACCCAAGAAGTAGATGGAAACGAACACGTGATAGTATACGCGAGTCGATCATTAAATAAAAGTGAGTTAAATTACACAGTAACCGAGAAAGAATGCTTAGCTGTAGTTTAAGGCATACAGAAGATGCACCCATACTTAGAAGGTTATACCTTCACCGTGGTCACTGACCATCAGAGTTTAAAATGGTTAACGACACTGGAGAATCCAGCAGGTCGGGTAGCCAGATGGAGTTAGTACTTACAACAATTCGACTTTGTTGTAGAGTATCGTGAGGGTAAATTAAATACAGTAGCTGACGCGTTATCTCGTAGCAACGAGGGACAAGCCGAAGAGGAAAATGAAAACCTACACGAGACCATAGTGATGGCTTTCTCAGTGGTTAAAGACAAGTGGTACGCCCGGGTCGTTGAAGGAGTAACGAAAAGTCCAGAGAAATACCCTTTATTTTGTTTAAAGAACGGTAACTTGTACAGACACGTACACCACAGCCTAAATTACGCGGAGTGTTAGGATGTATGGAAGTTATGCGTTCCAGAGCACTTAAGAGACGAAGTCATGGATGAGAATCATGACCTACCTACAGCAGGAAATCTTGGAGTTACGAAAACAATTAACAGGATCGCGAGGACTATTATTGGCCGCGGATGTATCACGACATAGGAAAATACGTGTTTCGTTGTAAGAAATGTCAGGAATACAAACCTGCATAAACACCGAGTCCAGGTAAACTGGGTACAGTGAACGCTACACGTCCTTGGGAAGTAGTCTCGGTCGACATAATAGGTCCAAAGCCTAGATTCTCAAACAGTATGTGTTATGTATTAGTTCTCCAAGATAAGTTAAAAAAATGGGTAGAAATGCATCCGATAAGGCAAGCCAAAGCAGAAACTGTAGTAAAAATTCTAAAAGAGAGAGTCTTATTACGTTTCGGTCACGTCCAAGTTGTCATATCTGATGATAGCAGTCAATTCATTAGTAAAGAGTTTACGTCACTGTTAAAAGAGTATGGAATTGAGCACCTACCAACACCGCCTTATTCACCACAATGTAACCCTGTGGAAAGGATGAATAGAGTTGTAGGTACAATGATATCCCAATTCATTAACAAAAATCAGAGATCATGGGACAAATTATTACCAGAACTAGGGTTCGCGATTAATACGTCTAAACACAGTCGAGACAATTTACGCCCGCTCATTTGAATTACGGACGCGAATTGTCACCACCGAATACCTTACGCGACAGATTAGAGAAAGGGCAACCAATTTCAGAGTATAATCATACAGATAGTCTCAGTAAATTATCAGAAGCGATGGAATTAGTTCGTCTGAATTTAGCCAAAGCATTTTCTAAACAGAGTTATCATTATGATCAAAAACATAGTTGTTGGGAACCCAAAGTAGGTGATTTGGTCGCGAAAAGGGAGCTTTATTTGTCATCAGCGGTTGACAAACTCTCAGCAAAACTCGCAAATAAGTATACTGGCGGTTTAACGGTTAAAAAAGTCGTTTGAGAATGATTTTTAAGCGCTTAGACACATCTATTTTGTTATTGATTGTAATGTTAAACAGTTTTATTTTGCCTTTTGCTTTGTATTATTTTTTGTGTTTTGCTTTTTGCTTTAAAATACCAAACAGCATAATAGGTGGAGATAATTCATGAACGGAGATCAAAGGAGGATCGTTAGAGGAGAAGATGAGAGCATTGAAGGCAGTGGTTGGTATCGAAGAAAGTAATGAATCGGTTGGTAAGAAGAAAGAGACCAAGAAGAAGGAAAACTTAAAACAAGTTTTGGTTGATTACAAATGGGAGCAGCAGAAGAAAATTTTGAAGAGTCGCATGAACAAACGGCTTTAAAAGAACAAGCTCAAAGGGTCAGTTAAGTCTGCGAATTTAGCCCAAACTATTGCACGATTGCATAAGTTAGCTGAGGATCGTGAGATCCATGAAGAAACTGGTAGTGAAGAATCCGTTCCCACCACGAAGAAAGATTTTACTCGTCATGCCACCGTCGCCCTGACCGACCGAAGGCGTAACAAATGGGCTCTCCAACCTGTGTCCGCAGCATCAGTCCAGAGGCCAGATTATTGAAGCAGGAAAATCACTATTTACCCGCCGAATCAACCAGCGGTAAATCTTCTACCTCGATCGGGATTAGTAATGGGTGCTATCCCTCATCAGAGAATAAGAGAAGCTAGGACGTATGAACCCATCCCGATAGTAGCGCCATCACGAGTAACTCCACCAATAGTTACTCCACGCGTCATTATTGATTCAGATCCGATACCACCGACGCTTTGCAGCAAGAAGCGCAAGCGATAGCCTCGCTCCAACCGTCAAGAGCGTCATGTCCGCGTAAGAGGAGACGGAATGCTGGTCCAGTCATATCGCAAGAGAGATGGTACTCTGATAAAATACGTGAAGGGCCCCAACACCCGCCAGTTGACGAAAGCAGTTCGGCCCAAAGAGCAATAGTCCCGGAGATTTTTGAAAATTTTTATATTTTTTTATAGAATTTGAATTTTCTATTTTACTTTTATTTTTGTATCGTTTATTTTTCATGTCATAAAGATCTAAAGTACCATGTCGCTTAAATGTTAAGTATTGTGATGTACTAAGAGTATTACCTTACTTCAAGAAGAGAGTATAAAAGAGAAAGTAGAGAATAATCTAAGTGAAGACGCATGTGATAATAGAGTATTTAGTTATAATAAAGAGTTTGAAAAACAAATTAAAGTTGATATTTCTCAATCCTTGTTAGCAATGTAGTAACGAAAAAAGTCCGTAAAAAGAGTTCACAGCCTTTTTCTTTTTCAAGAAAGGGGGGTGTGACGAGCACGTCATTCATTCAATTTAGTAATAATATTTATTATTTTAAAATGTTGTAAAAAAAATATTTATTTAATTCAAATAAAAATAAATAGAATTAAAATGAAAAGATAAAGAGAGAGAAATATATATAGATATAAAGAGACGAGCCAGCGCGAACGACCAGAGAGACGAGCGCGCTGAGCGAAGAAGAGAAAGCAGAGACGAGAAGAGTGGGATTAAAGATATTAGTATAAAGTGTACAGGGCGGATGTTGTTTTTTCTCGTCCTGATTATTTGCATTTTTTGCCTATTTTTTGCTTGTTGCACGGCTTTGGGCTGTTTAATATTAAAGTGTAGATTATTGTGCGTATTTTGAGACATTAATCTCTACTGTCAGAGGTGTAGTTTTTTTATTTCCGAGTAAAATAGTTATTGTTTTCTTGATTTGAGGTTGCGTTTTTGTTGAGCACATTTTCTCTGGCTCGCTCGCTTGTAACTGTAGCCTGCTGCCATCTAGCGATGTCAGTTACAATAGCTGTGGGGTGTGCGATCTGCTGTCGCAGTATTACCGATGAGTCAGCTACTGTCCAAACTAAAGCTGATTGTAGACATTATTACCATGATTCATGTGTCAAAGTGTGTCTTAGTTCGCCAAACAAATCGCACGCAGCTGGGAGAGTTGCAAATACATGTCCAGTCTGTATTCCGGATTCTTCAGAAATACTAAAACAGATAAATGCACGACTCGACAGCGTTGGTATGATTAATGAAATGAGTGAAAAATTCGAAAAAATTGATGCTAACAAGATCAATGAGATAAGTAAAAAGCTGGGAAAAATCGATGCTAACAAGATCAATGAGATAAGCAGTAAGCTTGAAGGTAGATAGTATGATGAGCAAAGTACATGGGTTAAAAAAGTCTATTGTTTCAAGATAGGGGAAGATGGTTAAGTTGAGCCTTGATTATAACTTGCTGAAAACTACTGTTAAAGAGCTTGAGGAGCGTGTGGCTTGTGTTGAAGAGGTACATCCTGGTGTTCCTGCTGACCTCGCTGAAGAAACAAAGTGTGCTGCGCAGATGGTGTGTGATGGTAGTCTGGAGTTGAGAACACTCCAACTTGAATCTCAACTTTCGGCAGATGAGACAACAGTTGCTGGAATTCCTGAGGAACGGGGTGAGAAACTTACGAAGAAGGTTATATTATTTTCCACTACTTTTGGAGTTCAGGTTACTGAAAATAATATTGTTAAATTGGAGCGACTTGGTAGAGCTGGTGCTGAAAATCGAAATGTACGAGTCAAGTTTGCCAATCAGAGATATGTCGATGATATCATGAGGAGTGAAGCTAGGTGCCATAATGCCTGCAGTGCAGGATCCAGATGTTCCGATTTATGTTCATAGGCGACACCCTCCTTCTCTTTATAAGCTTCATTCTGACGTACGTAAGGCCTATCCCAATATCCAGGCTAAGAATGATTAGATTTTATATGCATCTGTCAATGTTCGATACGCAGATGACAAAGCTCCGGTGAAACTGTTGCCTTCAACGGGAGTAGGTCCTTTGCGAGGTCTACTTGATTAACAGTGAGTGGTTCCCTCTATATCATCATCATCATCATCTAGGAGTGTGTCTAATATTGATGTTGACACGTTGCGACCTCCGACAAATAAGATGTAACAGGGTAAATTACCCTTAATCGATAAGTCGCCAGAGATCGATAACTTTTCGACTAGCATTTGAGCGCATCGATCTTCGGGCCTAGAGAGAGATCAGGAGGGGGTATTTTTGGGGTCGTTATATAGACGAGCCTTGCGTGGTGTCCGCAGAAGTAGTAAAGTGTTGGAACGAGTAACTTCAAGAAGTCCAAAGAAGGAAGCGAGTATCAACCATAGAGTTTCTTCAACCAAATTTACACCAGGTATTGGACTTTGGTAATGATGAGCCTTAGGGCCATATACCCGGCTCATCAAACACAATACTTCTCATTTTATTTATTCAAGTTTGGATAATTCAATTGTTTAATAATTTTGCTCAATAATAATTAATTATTTAATTGAATTGATTCGTTAATTGCTAGCTTGTGAACATTTCCTCCTGGGGATTTTACACCCGAGGAATGTTCTAGACCTCTTGGGTTTATAGTCGTGAGTAATTAGATTATTGAAATGGCCAGTTAATAATTATTAACATCTTAAGATCGGCTAAATTAAATTCATCTTTTGATTAATCAAATTTAATTAATTTCTGAACATCGAGAATTATTCCAATCAGCAACTCACGACTGGTCAAGCTTCGGTACCCGAGGTCGAGCTTAGTACGCTGTAACGAACAACGGAGTCCATTTTTGAGCGCGCAAATTCCTTGTGAATTGTATGACGCAGTAAATTCATAAAATTAATAACTGGACTATTATTATAAATTATAGCAATTGAATTATCAAGTAATTATTATTTTTCATTGAATTATAACATTATTTATTTAAAAATACTATTTTATTATTGGAAAATTAAGTATTGAGAAAATTGCGACGAAATTAGAAATTGAAATAACCGCGGATGATTTTCGGAATTTATTTTTACATCGAGATAAAATTGTTGTTAATTAATTATCCAGTCGACAATAACAATAATAATAATTGTCTAGTCGGAAATTCCACGCGGATGAATCTTATATTGAAATTGAAGCCTGTGAAAATTATAATAAGTAAAATTTAATACCATTATTCCGGTAAAATTATTTATAAAAACTATTTATCAGTGTGGATTACGTCCGAGAAATTTAGTAAATTTTATAGAGAATAATCTGAGGATTATACAATGTACTGAGTATTAAACTCGTGGTAATTTTGAAATAAGTTTAGGCGTCGATTTTTAAGTCGGAAATTTTAAGTAGTAATTATTAATTGTGAAAATTGTTTATGATTTTAATCTCGAGCTAATGACTGAAGGAATTTTTAGTGATAATTTAACGTTGACTTTTTTGGAGTAATTTTGTAATCCGGAAATTAAAAGTAAAGTAGAGTCAGTGTGTGTGTGAGACGCGTGGGTTATGTGTGTGTGAATGCTACCAACGTTCCTTCGCAAGCGAGCAGTCCGTTTGCGAGGAGTTTTGCTGGCATAGAGCGTGAGGGTCCGGTGGACAGCGCGACGTAAGAATAGTGTGGAGTGTGTGTGTGAGCTGCAGAGGCTTCTTGGCTTACGTTGCAGTCACTAGGCTGTTGCTTCTGTAGCCAGGCGTTATTGACAGCCCTCGTACACTGACGTCTTTGTACGAGGTGTCTTGTTGATAGGTAGATATAAGTTGTAGTAGCGACTTCCCGGTGGGAAGCGTGAAGTAAGAAAACCGTAGTAATAAGTCATAGTATTAAGTGAGTGAGTTGTAAGTGAGTTGGAGTGCATGCAAGTGCACGGGTTGTTATTTTATTTTGTTAATAAATTTTGGTGCCGTTGTTAAATAAAGATTTATTTCTTTCAGACCACCTTCCTCCACTCTCTCTCCCTGTAGATTATTAAGCTCAGCTCTGGTTTCCGGTTCCAGGAACCGCATTGAAAAATTCTGGTTGCGCCCTTGTTAATTTAGAATCATTTTTGCTAGGTATTGTTTTATTTCTATTAAATTAATTAAGGGGCCAATGAGCGGAAACACACCCGAATAATTACTGAAAGAGCGGAAAAGCGAGGATCAGGTTTTGGTCTGGATATCTCAATTAAAACGCGTAAATTATTATCAAAAATAACACTAGGAATTTATTTACATTAAATACACTCAATATTTAATATGTTTAATAGCGGGTTGTTAAGATAAAAGCGGATTTATAAATTACAGCGTGGGTTGCAAAAGCGAAGCCGGTTGACACGTGGTTGAACACTTTGCTGGCACTGAAAAAGCGGTGAAAATAATGCACAAATACCACAACTTATCTGAAACAAACTAAAGCGAATTATTAACAATTAATTTAAGCAAATTAAATTATTAAATAAGCGAAATGCGGTTTATTAACGAAAAGCGAAAGTAAAAAGAAAACTAATGGCGACTTGATGCAGCGAAAGCGTAGAAGCAAAAGATAATAATAATAGTTCGTCTTTTTCCTCGTTGACTTGGGGAAGAAGCGTATTGCGCATGTCTAGCGGGAGCGATCAGCCAATAAAGCGGTCGATTCATGGCGTGATCGAGAGGCTGATTTTCCATTGGCGGTTTGATTTTGCGGGAACTAGCGGTGGACAGGTGCGTCTCTTGAATTTGGGAGTTCCCCAGGAGCGAGTTAATCGCTACTGGGCCTTGTTCACCGAACAACACCCGTTACAAAGAACTGTTTAAAAGTTTGTCATATAAATGCTCAATCACTAAGAAATGAGCGTCCTTTTGAACTATTTGAAGAATATTTCCGAGTTAATTAGTATGATGTTATTGCTGTGTTTGAAACGTGGTTACATCACTTGGTGTCTGATGAAATGATGTCCTCGCCATCATTTGTACTTCATCGTCATGATCGTCGTCTGCGGAGCGGTGGTGGAGTTGCTCTCTATG
This sequence comes from Cotesia glomerata, assembly GCF_020080835.1. Classification (NCBI taxonomy): domain Eukaryota; kingdom Metazoa; phylum Arthropoda; class Insecta; order Hymenoptera; family Braconidae; genus Cotesia; species Cotesia glomerata. The sequence goes on along the minus strand of NC_058166.1, from coordinate 7,139,946 downwards.
TTAGAGATGATCTAGTGTCTAAGTTTGTACTGTCGTCTGCAAATTTGGAAGATAAACATCCAGAGTATCTGTTTATTGAAGTTTGCGGGTCGTCTAAAGAGCAAATCGTAATTGGAGTTGTTTACAAGCCCCCTAATACTGGCCATCTCGACAATTTAGAGAAGGATCTTGAAAATTTGGTTGCAACCTACAGAAACATGATTATTATTGGTGACTTCAACGCTGATTTAAGCTGCAGTAATTTTTACGGTGATCAGCTACGTAGACTATGTGTTGGTTTTAATTTGCATATTGTTCCCTATCAAGTGACGCATCACCTGGAGAATTCTGATACCTGGATCGATGTCTGTATCGTCAATAATGCAGCAATGGTCCTTTCTTCTGAGCAGTCTGCCCAGCCGTTCTTGCAGATAGAGCAGCAGAGATTGAGAAGTTTCACGTATCGGAGCTGGCACAGTATTGACGGTGATGTGTTGGCACGGCTGTTTGATGGAGTCAACATTGAAGATATGGAATCACAAACGACTGTGGATGATATGAATACTTGGTTTCAGCAGCAACTTCGTCGGATTACTGACATTGCTGCTCCTGAAAGAACGATACATCCTCGTCGTCCCCCGACACCATGGTTTACTAGTTACATCAGGGATCTTCAAGCTCGTCGTGACAAGCTGTACAGGATCTTCAGGAGAACTAGCTATGCCTATAAGGAGTATGCCAGTGTGCAGCGTTTGGTCAAGCAGCGGATAAATGAAGCTAAAAAGTGTTATTTTGACAATCAGCTAAGTTCGGCAAAAAATACGCAAGCGATGTGGAATGATCTGCGTAGACTTGGCTTGGTAAGGCGGAAGGGTACACAGTCTACTGTTGAGGTGGATTTGAATCAGCTAAATGACTACTTTGTGCAGTCGTCTGGCTACTCTGATCTCAATGTTGATGTATCTGACATTGAGTCCCGTTGCACTGGCGATGGTAATGTATACTTTGATTTCTCAGCACTTGATGATGTTACTGTTAAGAAGGCAATAATGAGACTTACTTCCAACTCTGTAGGTCTGGATAATTTCCCAATTAAGGCGTATAAATGCTTCATATCGTTTGTGTTGCCATTTGTTACATTACTTTTTAATAATTCGTTAAATTCTGGCGTCTTTCCTAATGAGTAGAAGTTGTCGCGTATTGTCGCAATACCGAAGAGAGCAAATGCTGAGATATGTGCTGATTACCTACCTATATCGCTGACGATTAATTTGTCGAAAGCACTTGAAAGATGCGTACATGATCAGATTATTAAGTATGTTACTGAGAACAATTTCATAGATGAGTACCAGATAGCTTTTAGGGAGGGCCTGAATACACAGACTGCTGTAATAAATCTCTGTGATGATATTCGCTTGGCAATAAATGCATCTAAAGTCACTGTAGCTGTTTTGTTTACCTAAGTAAGGCTTTTGATTCTGTAAATCACAACAGACTATTACATAAGTTGTTATTGATGAATTTTTCTACTGATGCCATTACGTGGATGAGGTCTTATTTGACTTAAAGAAAGCAGCAGGTGTTTGCTAATGAGTGCGCATCCTCTTGGAGCAATGTATTAAATGGTGTGCCACAAGGCAGTGTGCTTGGCCCTTTATTGTTCTTGCTTTATATTTCGGATCTCTCTCAACAGCTGAGCTGTCGATATTTGCTGATGATTTAGTAATATACTTTCCCTGCTATCCAGAACAGATAAATGAATGTGTTGCTGCCCTGAATGCGGAAATAGTTAAAATTTTAGAATGGTGCAATATCAATTACCTTAAGTTAAATGCATCGAAGACAAAAGCTGTGATTTTTGGTAGTAGAGTTAAAGTTAACTGTAATAATTGTAAGTATGCTGATTGTATTTGCGTAAATGATTGCATTATTCACCACGATAGGACAATTAAGTATCTTAGCGTGTTAATTGATAGCACTCTCACCTGGAAAAATCAGGTTATGAGTGTTTGTAATAGGGCAATGCGGGTTCTGGCGCAGTTGAAGATTAATAATGAAATTTTCAACGAAAAACTGCGTATAAAGCTTGTCACCACGTTAATATTCCCAGTGTTTGATTATTGTTGTGCGGCTTACTGCAATATTACTAATGACTCGTAAATGCGATTACAGCGCAAAATGAATTGCTGTGTTCGCTATATCTATAAAATTGCGAGGGCTGAACACATTACTCTGTACTTTAAGAGGCTGGGTTGGTTAAAGCTGAGTGACAGAAGAAACTACTTTATAATATGCCTCTTTTACAAAGAAATATATTTAAATTATCGTCAGCTATTTAAATGTCACTTAGAATTTTTGCCGGTTGCGTTGCGTAGAGGCGATGTAAGGGAAGATTATCTGCGGCTATCTAGATCTAATTGTTGTATGTATGATAACTCGTTTCTTGTTCGTGGTATACGCGTCTGGAATGCGCTGCCAGCTGAAATCACAAAAGCTGAAAGTTTCGAGATATTCCGTAGACTGTGCTATGATTATTATTTCCAAAATTATTGATCTGCTATGTTGAACGTTTATTACTGCTATTGAAGGTTGTTGAGCTTTTTATAACACAAGTATTATTTATAAGCATGATTAACATGTTATTACTGTTAATGACTACATTTATTTTGATTTTATTTTTATGTATCTAAAACTCTGTACATCATACACTAATTGTAAATGTATATTTGATGATGGTTCTGAGGGAGCCTAAGCTCCAGAATCCAATAAAATTATTATCTATCTATCGATCTAGCGTGCGCGCGCCGCTGCGAAAGAGAGTACTTAACTGCGATTTTCTCGCCCAGTTTCGTCAATTTTATTTGAGCTGTGAAGTGTAGTGTGTCTCGCTGAGCTTACTTAGATTGTCGTGAATCGACGGAAACAGGTACTGTGCTCCAGTATTCATTCACTCTTTTTGAACCGCCGAACGCCCGTGTGTGTTTTGATTGTAGGTATTTCCTACGATCGGATATACACCCTAGTAGACGAGGTAATGGAGGAGAGCGGTATTACGCTCACTGAGGTAATACCTATTTATCGGGTAGTAGTTGGAGATTACGGCACAGGTATCCCTGGACGTTTCTTCATAGTCGCGTCTATGCCCAGAACCTAGGCGGGGTACTTCCTGGATTAGATTGTCTAATCGGGGTACTCAGGTGGGGGCGGAGAGATTGTGGGTACGTCCTACGTCTCAAGTAACGCTTTTGGCTACAGAGCTTAACTCTGTAGGTAGAGGGGAAGAGTACAAGTCCGTTAGAAGCGAGTAGGGGTTAGCTTTTCGTGGAACGCGTCGCGAGTCCCAAGAATAGAGGTCGCGACTCGTCTCTCAGAACACGTGTATAAACATCGTATATATTGCTCGCATATATAATTATTATTATCGTTTGATCATTATTATTAGTAGAGTCAGAAAGTTAGCCCTGCTAAAAAAAGCGCGAGAAAGATTTTTGTAACGACAATTTTGATTGGCTGGAAGAATATTTGAATAAATTGTTAAATTCGATAAAAACAATTGAACAATATAGATTAAAAACAATTTTAAGTATTAAAATAATATTTATAATTGTTTTCTGACATTCTTTGCAAATAAAGTATGAGAAAACATTATTTCTACTCAAAAAAAAAAATGTTGATAAAACTTATAATGATATAAAATAGGATATTTCCGGGGATATTTAGAAGGACATATAAAGGATTGTTCGCAATGCGATATTTAGACTGGTGAGCAGCATGGACAGCAAGGTTGAGATATCTTGGTGGTCACGCTCATGCAAGAGGGTAATCGGACGGATATCGCACTGACGGTCTCACTCGATATCACGCTGACGATCTCGCTGGACATATTGATTGATATCACGCTGACGATCTTGTTGGATATCGCGCTGGTGATTTCACTGGATATTACGGTTGATATCGCGCTGACGATCTCGCTGGATATCGCGCTGACGGTCTCACTGGATATCTTGCATGACATCGCGCTGATGATCTCGCTGGATATCGCGCTGACGGTCTCACTGGATATCTTGCATCACATCGCGCTGATGATCTCGCTGGATATCGCGCTGGCGATCTCACTGGATATCTTGCATGACATCGCACTGATGATCTCGCTGGATATCGCGCTTCATGTCTTCAGCGACATCATCAGCGTGATTCAAAGCAAGATATCCAGTGAGACCGTCAGCGCGATATCCATAGAGACCGTCAGCGAGACCCTCAGCGAGTGCGTCAGCGCGATATCCAGCGAGACCGTCAGTGCAATATGCAGCGAGATATCTAGTGAAACCGTCAGCGCGATATCCAGCACGACATAGATCGAGATGACCGGCGAGACCGTCAGCGCGATATCAAGCAAGATATCCAGCGAGAACGTCAACGAGATATCAACCGAGATATCCAGTGAGATTATTAGCGCGATATCTATCGAAATCATCAACGAGATATAAACCGAGATATCCAGGGACATTGCCAGCACGATATCCAGCGAGATCATCAGCGCGATATTAAGCAAGATATCCAGCGAAACCGTCAGCGACACCGTATGTGCGATATCAACCAAGATATCCAACGAGATTTTTAGCGCGGTATCAAGCAAGATATTTAGCAAGACCGTCAGTGCGATATCCAACAAGATCGTCAGCGCGATATTAAGCAAGATATTCAGCGAGACCGTCAACGAGATTCTAGCAAGACCGTCAGCGCAATGTCCAGCGCGATATCCGTCCGATTATCCTCTTGCATGAGTTTCACCACCAAGATATCTTAACCTTACTGTCCATGCTGCTTAACAGCCTAAATATCGCTTTGCGAACAATCCTTTATATGTCCTCCAAAACAACCTCCGAAATATCCTATTTCATATTATTTTAAATTTTATCTCCATTTTTTTTTTTTTTTTTTGAGTAAAAATAATGTTTTTTTATACTTTATTTGCGAAGAATGTCAGAAATCAATTACAAATATTATTTTAATACTTAAAAATGTTCTGAATCTATATTTTTCAATTGTTTTTATCGAATTTAACAATTTATTCAAATATTCTCCCAGCCAATCAAAATTGTAGTTATAAAAATCTGTCTCGCGCTTTTTTTAGCAGGGCTAACTTTCTGACTCTAATTATTAGTATTATATTTCAATTGACAAAATTGTAAGGTGTATCTAAGTCACGACATTGAAATGTTTATAAACTTTCTTATTATTTTATCATTTAATTATTAATTATTAATAAAATAAACTATTATTTTATTTGAATTATTTTGTTAAATGAGTGAACCTTACTCCTGTAGCAGTAGAAGCATGGCTTAAGTATAGTTTAAGTATAAGTAAGTAAAGTTATCTGTAGTTGTGTGATCCTCCAAAAAAATATCCGGCGAGCTATTCCACCGGAGGAAACTTTGAAGAAACATTCGGGTTGAGGCCTTCCAACCTTCCGCAACGTTACAATATTATTAAATTATAGAATTAATTCAAATAGCTTAAAATAAATTAATCATGATCTTAAATTAATTTTCTCAAAAAAAAAAAAAAAAAAAAACAAATTATTTATGATATAAATTTTCGAACAAAAAATTGATGATGTATTTATTATAGTTATTCTTAGATATAATAATTGATAATTTATAATCAAAAATTTATTTTAATAATTTAGAATAGATTGCCATAAATTAAACTTGAATTTGTGTGATCTAAAATTCATTTTTATGATATAAAATGATTTCAATGATGCGAAATTAATTTTTTTGGATTGAAATTATATTTCTGTAATCTATAATTAATTTTTAAGATATAAATTAATTATTTAGTGTCAAAATTTATTTTTACAATAATAAATTAATCTAAAAATCATAAAATTTATTATTCACAGCCTAAATTTATTTTATATTATTAATGTCAATTATTTATTCTCTAGAATTATTTTGTATCGTTAAGAATCTATTTTTGATATTCTAAAAAGCATTATTAAATTATAGAATTAATAAAAATAGTTTAAAATCGATTATTAACTGTTTAAAATTAATTTTCACAAAGAAAAACCAATTATTAACAATGTTAAATGAATTTTTGAACAAAATTGTGAATGTATTCAAAATTATTAATTATTAGTTATAATTATAAATTATTTATAATCAAAAATTTATTTTAAAAATTTAGAATTAATTTACACGAATCAAAATTGATTATTTATGATCTAGAATTGATTTTTATAATATGAAATTGATTTTAATAATGAAAATTAATATTCATAGTTTAGAATTCAATTTTCATAATCTAAAATCAATTTTCAAAATTTAAAATTAATTATTTATTATCTTCAATCGACTTCTATGATATACAATCAATTATTTATTGTATAAAGTTATTAAGTATGATAATAAATTAATGTAGATAATCTAAAATTAATTATTACGATAAAATATTAATTATAATAATTCAAATCTAATATTCATTATTTAAATTTATTTTTTTTTTATAAAAAGTCGATTTTTCTATGATAAAATAAATTATTTATGATCTAAAATTGATTTTTATAGTAAAAAATTAATAATTTATTGGCTAGAGTTCATTTTTGTTATTATTAAATTATTAATTATTAATTAAAGCGGCAGGATGGCCGAGCGGGTTAAGTCAATATATCGTTCATTAGTTCGTACATCATGCCGTGAGGTGAGGGTTCGAGCCCCGACGGTTATTTGAATAGTTCCAAACCGTCGGGGGTCGCTCCGGTAGCCGACTTGTACTAGCATGGGTTTTTTCTGTGGTTTTTCCATCGCCACTATTCCAACAGCTATTCGAAAGAGGTGAGGAATACGGTAAATACAGTACAGGAAGCACAAGTCGGTCCACAGCCACAAGAGATACGCAAAGATTATAAAAAGTTGAAAGAGCAGGTTGCGATATCTATGTGCGAAATTTGAACGGCAGATACTTTGAAAGCAGTGAAAAATTTGAAAGAAATTCGAACGCAGTGAAATAGAGAGAGGCAGTACAATTGTGATGAAAAAATTCTAAAAGGCAGTTCTTACTGCTGTACAATGTAACAAATCTATCGATCTATTAATTATCAATTAATTATTTGAATTAATTTTAATTTTATAATTTATGATTTGAGGTTGATTTTTATATTTCAAAATTAATTTAAATAATTTAGAATTTATACTTATAATTTAATATTGCATATTTATGATCTAAAAATGATTTTTATCATTTAAATTAGTAATTCATAATTTATATTTAATTTTTATAGTACAAAATCAATCTTTTTGTCATTAAATTGATTATTTATGACGTAAAATCGATTGAATAATTAAAAAGGCCATTCGGCAGCCGAAATGGAAGTAGATTTTTCAAATAAAGAAAATCGATTTTTAATAAAATAATATGAATACTAATAACGTATAACTTAGTTTATGAATTAAAAACAAAATTCAATAATAAGTTTAAAACTATTTAGAACAAATTATGGAAAAAAAATTATTTTGTGAAGAAAAAGTTTCTCAAATATTTATCAAACAATTGCAAAGATTATAAGATTTGAATTATAAATGTCCAAATTTTAAGTAACCGCTTAGGAACAACAGTTTCCAAGTTAATCAGAATTTTAAAACCGGACAAAATTTTAATTGAAGAAAACAATATTTAGAACTAATTTGTGACATATTTACTGACGACCCACACAAAAACATTACACGAAAGACTAATCAATATCGTAACTATTGAATTAACATCATGATTAAGCTATGATGCAGACAATAATTCTAAAACGGCTGCAACAGTAAAACTGTTTCATTAAACGAACTCTAAAAAGAGTAATATTGAGGCTATTACCACATCTGAGTAGTGGAAATTGAAGCTTATTAAAAGACCTTTACGATGCATTTTACCGAATTTTAATATCTTGTCTAGTTCGGTAATAATACCAAGTTGCAGTAGTAAAAAGAGCAATTTTTACGATTTTCAAAATTTCAAAATCCTGTAATTTTTAAATTACTCGCCCGATTAAGCTCATCATAGAACTTAACCTTGGTTTTGATCGATAGATAAAGCATGTTGAATTGAAAACTCTATCGTGCTGACAAGCCGCGTTATAACGTATATATATATATATATATATATATATATATATATATATATATATATATATATATATATATATATATATATATATATTAGACTGGGCCAAAACTGACTATTTTTTTTTCTATCGATACTGTGAAAATATCATTCATGATGATAAAAAAAATTATTGTGCAAGTTTGAGTCCTTAATAATAATATTAAGGGGTGTATCGTTACGACTATTGATTTTTCAACAGTAATCGCATTTTTACTCAAAATTCGTTAATTATCAATCTGAAAAATTTTAGCGATATGTATTCTTATAGGAAATTAAATTTCCTAAAAAAGTTATCTTTGTAAATTACTGTAAAACAAGCCGTATCCTTGTAATCATGCCTTAAACAAAGATTTATTTTTTCAATTTTGGATTTTTGTAGCTACCAGAAATATCAATATTTTTACAATTTAAAATACTTATTTTCAAAGGAAATTTAATGCTCTACAAAAAAGGTCTCTTAACATTTTTGATTAAATTCACTCCTTTCAAAGTTATTCGACGTTGAAGTTAAATTCAAAAATAATTTATCGTTTTTTTCGCGTTACACATGATTTTTTCCTTTTGATTGAAAAATTTATGACTTTAATATTGAGAATAATTTTTTTTTGTTGGAAGACTAAATTTTTTTTATAAAATCATAATTTACCAATGTGTTATTTTTGCTTTTTAACGATTAATTATCGACATAAATTCATTTTTACTGTATTTAACTAACTCCAATAGTAAAATAAATTCGGTCCCTTTATTATAAATTATTTATTTTCTAAATAATTAATAATTTATTTAATTATTTGCCTAGTGACATACTTTTACTTACAGAAAAAAAATTGAATAATAAGTCAAAACAAATTAAATCAATAAAAGAGATAAAAAATCATTTTATTTTCACTTATAATTTATATTTTACAAAAAAAATTCTTTAATTGTTATCAAATCATGGCAAATGATCAGTTGAAAAAATAATTATTCAATCAAATTACTTTTATTACAATTTGGGTATTTTTTCCGGTGTTCACTAACGGCTAACAACAAATACTGAAGTTGTTCTTCGTTTTTAGTGAGACACTTATTGTAATCTTCAATTAATGATACACCACGTTCTGCAACATCATTGACGACAGCTAATTTTCCAAAAAATTCCTTACACTCTTGAAAACTATCATTATTGGACCAATTGCTTATGTCTTCATCGATAAAATCATACGGCAAATCAAATTCTTTGAATATGGTGAGCGATTCTACAGAAATGAAGTCACTGATATCTTTTTCTAGCAATTCATCTGAATCGCTTGCTACTTCATATTTTCTGGTTTTAGTATTTGATGATTTATTATTTATTAGATTTTCAATGAGTTTGTTCTTCACAGTCAGGTCAATAGAATCATCAAATAGAGACATTATGGCTAATTGATCACTCAAATACCATAAATGTCTCACCATTTTCTTGAGAGCAGCTTGCGATACAGTCGAGTTTATTTTGTTATATAATATCAATTGTTGCATCAAAGTCAAATCATTATGTGGAGCCAAAATTGCCGAGGATGAAGTAAACCAAGCTTTTATATAAGTTGTAACTATGAAAATACAAATATGACGAAGATTATTTAACTCTTTAGGTGTAATCTTAAACTCTGTTCGAAAAATAAATATTTTCAAACAATAAATCGCCTTCGACATCCAACGAGCATGACTCATTGCTCCCGGACATTTAAAAGTGTAATTATCCTTTGGCGTAGCTCCCAAGAAAATAGATGATAACTCCAAAATTCTCGATAGTCATTTCTTGGAAGAAATTTCTGCAAAAAAATATGATCATTTCTGTTATTATTGAAAGGTAATATCTTTACATGAGAACTGGAGATTTTAAATTGTGTACACAAAACGTGGTCAACTTGAATTAAGAAAATTATTAAAAAGAACACTATCTTGCCTAAAATGAAAATTTTCTTTGACCAAAAAGTTTTTTCTGTGTACTTTTACAACTCAAATAACAACTCAAAATATACCTGCGAATAATTATCGATAAAACTTAATAGTTCATCTTTTTTGTTTAATAGTATATTAGCCACTCATCTTATCGTTGATGCCAGCGTTATATTTGGATGTGTTGATTTTATTCCAACCGATTTTAAATCGATTAAAAATGGAACGTTCGGACCTGATTGTACTGGCCAGTAAGCTTCAAAAACGCCTTTTATGACAAGTTCAATTACATGATGACGACAGGGTAACCATATAAGCTTTCGTTTCAGAATTTTCTCAAGCTCTACGCCAGCGCCATGATGAATTCCTATAGATTAGAAAGATAAAGATTTGATTAGAAACATGAATGGCAAATCAAGTGATTTTTTATTTTGAACTATATTACTTCCATAAATTCTGAAAATATAACAATCAGTGGAGTTAATTTTTGTAATAAAGTTTATTTTTAAATATTATCATCTGACCACAGAAAACTTTATTTTTGGCAAAAAAATCAACTTGTCGGTTTTTAGAGGTTTTTAATTGGAATATTGAAAATAATTGTGAAAAGATCTTAAGTATAATTTTTCTCTACTTTTTCAAATCTGAGCTTTTTCAAGTAAATAAGACTAATAATTAAAATTTACCCGTATTGGTTGCTGCAGTATCAAAGCATATCGCTTTTATGTAATTACTGACACCCCATTGCTCCATAGTTGAGTATACAGCTAAAGCTTGCTCAATCCCAGATCCTGAATTAATTTTTGGAATACCCAATAGCTGTTCACTGCCAGACGATGTTAAAAAGCACCGGAAGCCTATCTACTGTTTCTGTCCCAACAATATCACTTAGCAGTTTACCATCCCAATGGACCACATAATTGTCATTGAATTTTAAGTCTTCTTTTAAGCCTTTAGCAATTTCTTTCCGATGAATTATACGCTGTCGTTGAATAGTTTTATAACTCAAATTTACATTCCGAGTATCGAATCCCACACTTTTAAAGTAGCTGCCAAAACATATGTGGCGCTTCGGCTACTTACATTACCACGATCCAGTGCAGCAGCTAATTCTGGCGTCATAATATTAATTTTTGGTGTCCGTTTTGCTGTTAAAAATCTGTTTCAAAAGTTAGACACATTTGAATTTTTGACTCATAAATGAATCTGACTTTGATTGCAACTCCTGACTAGATGTTGTAGCATCACAATCATCATTACTGTTATAATCACGAGAGGTGTCTTCTGAAAAATATAAATTATTTTGACATTGTTAAATAGAAAATACACTTCTTACAAAAATAAGGGAGCAAGAAAAATCAAAATATTTGGGGTATTTTCAACAGTCTGTAACTTATAAAAACTATCGTACAACAAATAAAAAAGCAAATTGCAGCTCTCAGTATTTTATTTTTGGATCTGAGTTCCAAAATTTTTTTATTCCTAATCTTAAGAAATCTACCGAGATAAAAATTTTTGAAATTTTTTTTGGTTTTTATTCTTAGCTTATGGATTTGGAAAAAATTTTTTGATTTAATCTCTATATGGACTGGATATCTTGCTCATTGAGCTTCGATTTGTTAGTTTGAAAACCTCGATTTGAGCATTTCTCGCTGAGATATCGGCGTTTTAATGAAAAAGACCATTCTGTCTTTGATTATCAATACCTCAGCAACCAATGATCGTAAAGAAAATTCAAGATGGGTTTTGAAAACTTGGATGAATTTTCTACAAGAATTAGCCATTGATTTTTTGAAAAAAAATTTTTTTTTAATCATTACATGAATTTAAAAAGCAACAAAAAAGGGCTTTTCGTAGTTTTTAAAAAATCAATTGCCTAATCAAAATTTGCTGCAATTTCCTTTTTTTTTATTTACTGTACGATAATTTTTTCACAAGTTACAGCCTGTTGGAAATCCTCCGAATACTTGGATTTCTTTCTTACTTCCTTAATTTTTGTAAGAGTATGATAAAAATTACACAATTGTGTAAGTTTGCAAGGCAATTAACTACTAAAATATTATTTTTGTGTAGAAAATATGCAAAAATAAGTTATAAAATTGTCAATCTTAACATAATTTAAGTTAATTGTACAGAAAAAAAGATTATATCATCAGCCATATAAATTTTAGGAAAATCCGAGATTTTTCGAGCGTGAAATAATTTCATTGGCCTAAAACAATTCGATTTGAATCAAATTATTTTAGTTTTCTTAGATATATTTTCATCAGTTGAGAAAATTGATTCTTTATTGAAGAATTTTTTTCTTACTTTGTGTAAAACTTAAAAATTTATTGAATATAATAATTTAGATAAGTATTTATTCATTAGAACATAGTAACTTATTATTAGCACGGTACAAAATAGTTATTTTGACTTTATTAAACTATTATTAATGAATACGTACCTATCGCCTCTATTTCCATTATTTCTTCGTGTTTTTCGTCTGAGATATTATTATTATTTTCTTGCAGATTTGAAGACATTGGAAGTTGAAAATCAATATTATTATTTCTATCGAAACCTTTTAAACTATTCTTCCCAGCGATGTCAAATAATTGTTCGAGTTTTTTTTCAAAGCTATTTTCTCTTTGTTTTTGAGCACGTGATTTTTTGCGATTGCACAGTAAATATTTCCACTTTTTGAAAATACTAATTATTTTCTTTACAATGTTGCAAAAACCAGAAGTTGAAATCTGCAAATTATTCCAGTAGTCTTGAACGACACTAGCAGTTTTTGAAGCACTATCATAAATTTTTAATTTGAGAACTTGATGTTGATAAAAAAATAATGATAAAACTTCTTTGACAGTCGGAAGCTTACGGTTATTAATTTTCTCAATAGGAACACCGATTAAATAAGTTTTCTCCAATGACATAGTGGCGAGTTTTTTATCAAATCGAACTTAAACGTTACAAAGTAACGTAATGAAACAATTCACAAACACAGAATTAACTAAACGCTTAATTTGTAATACTGAAACAATTAGATACCATAAATAAATTCAAACTATCAATTACAATTAAACAATCTAAAGAAATAAAGAAGAAAATTATATACCAAACAATAAATAAATACTTAATGAAAACTCAAATTTGCGTTGACAACGTTTAAGTTACTTTGCACAATGAAGAATAGAATCAAAGTAATTATGCACAAAGAGTATTCATTTTTTTGAACAATGCAATGATAAAAAGCAGGGGGTGGGAGTGAAGAAAGGCTATATTTTCAGCTTCAGTAATAGATTACGGAAAAGCTCACGATACCTCGCAGCGCTTTGGCGTGAAGAAAGGCAGCGCTGTAGCGTATAACAATCAAGGTCATTTTCCGATCAAAGGAAATCAAAGTTATTATACACGGATAGTATTCCGTTTTTGAAAAGCGCAATAATAGAAGCAAGGTGGTGGGAGAAAGGAAGGCTATGTTTTCAGCTTCGGTAACAGATTACGGAAAAGCTCACGATAACTCGCAGCGCTGTAACGTGAAACTTTCAAGGTCATTTTCAGGTGGTCGACTTCGCTAATAAACACTTACAAATGTAATCGTGGAGGGAGAGTAAAATTAAATTCTCGTTGACATTAAAAAGGACAAAACAACAAGAGGGCTAAAACGGAAGTTTAAAAGTGTAAGTTTATAGAAATAAATATATCCCTATACAAATAAATAATTTATAATAAAGGGACCGAATTTATTTTACTATTGGAGTTAGTTAAATACAGTAAAAATGAATTTATGTCGATAATTAATCGTTAAAAAGCAAAATAATACATTGGTAAATTATGATTTTATAAAAAATTTAGTCTTCCAACAAAAAAAAATTATTCTCAATATTAAAGTCATAAATTTTTCAATCAAAAGGAAAAAATCATGTGTAACGCGAAAAAAACGATAAATTATTTTTGAATTTAACTTCAACGTCGAATAACTTTGAAAGGAGTGAATTTAATCAAAAATGTTAAGAGACCTTTTTTGTAGAGCATTAAATTTCCTTTGAAAATAAGTATTTTAAATTGTAAAAATATTGATATTTCTGGTAGCTACAAAAATCCAAAATTGAAACGCAAAATTGAAAAAATAAATCTTTGTTTAAGGCATGATTACAAGGAAACGGCTTGTTTTACAGTAATTTACAAAGATAACTTTTTTTTAGGAAATTTAATTTCCTATAAGAATACATATCGCTAAAATTTTTCAGATTGATAATTAACGAATTTTGAGTAAAAAATGCGATTACTGTTGAAAAATCAATAGTCGTAACGATACACCCCTTAATATTATTATTAAGGACTCAAACTTGCACAATAATTTTTTTTTATCATCATGAATGATATTTTCACAGTATCGATAGAAAAAAAAAATAGTCAGTTTTTTTGGCCCAGTCTAATGTACACACGTACTTCGCTAGTAACAAAGACTAGAAATAATGTGCCCGCGCAAGTACGCGCCTAATGGAAATGAGAACACATTTACATGCATACTACTATCATACATAATAACAAAGCGTTCCTCTGATGGTGTGACGCATGATCTGCAGTGATTTGATAGCTTATTTAGTAAAATTTGGTGAATATAAAATATTAATTACAACAAAAGATGTCCAGTGAGTGTAAAATTTAAAAAATAATGTCTCGGGATTTTTATTTGAAAAAATATAGAACCACAGGTAGTGACCGACGCACAAAAAATAGTAAGTGTCCATATATCCTCGTTTGTAATTTCCAGTATAACCTGGATTATAATTATTGTTGATAATGGCTATTGTTATAAATATTATATGATGCTGAAATTAGCAATTAATTGACAACGAACAGATTTAATTAAATAAGTAATTAAATCCTAAACGCGGTTTTTTAAAAAAGTTCATACTATTTTACAACTATTTTTTTTTATTTATTTTAACCCCGCTTTTCAGACTTCTGTCTCAATGGGGGTCCGGCCGAGACCGGAAGGGGACTCCAGGCTGATCGGTACATTAAGTTTTGGCAGAATAAGTTTTGGCGGTATTACATACTTTTTCAGCCTGGAGAGTAATGCGGCGATGGGCCGACTTTGGGGAAACTGCACGCATTTGCCTGTGCCCCACCGGTAGCACAGGGCTTGGGGAAACCATCGAAAAACCCAAACCTGTACAGCCCGGCGTGAGTTACGAGCACCGATGTTCACTGAAAATTAAATTTCAGCTCACACCGGGATTCGAACCCACGCCTCACCAGTCCCAAGCAAGCATGACAAGCATTATACCGCTTAGCCATGGGACTGGCTATTTTACAACTATGAAATAGAAATTTGTTATAAGGAAATTATTTTCGGATTTGTTTGATAAATGATTCATATAAGTTAACCAAATTGAAACCAACATACATCTAATAATTATAGTGATTTTGATAGTTAGTAAAAAATTGTTGTAAAATTAATTAAAAAAATTTAACGTTTATAAAATTTATAAAATTGTAATAATTCACACTCGGGAAAAAATTTTATTTTTAATTGATTAGGTATAAAAAATATCTAAACTGTCACATGTGTACTGCTTTCAGTACCATAACAATTATCAAAGATCAGCTTATTTGATTATCATCTACAGATTCGGTAGAATCTGGCGCCAAGTTCCGTTCAAAAATCCCGTTGCAAACGGAGCGCCAGACTACCGAATGTGTTTACAGTAAGCAGAACGGTTTTTTGAGGTTGTATAATTTTATTTAATTATACGGTACTTTTTTTCACTAATTTGTATATTATAACAGTGGGTCATAATTAATTTTACCGTATTAATTAATTTATATTCACTTATAACAATTTATTTAATTGAAATTATTAAATTTTATCAGCACATACTATAGCGCGCTCACATTTTTCGATCCTGACTTTTTTTTGATGGAGAAAAGTCAGCGTCACAGACTAGATAAAATAAAAATGTGTAGTAATCCTCCTATAGATACGCAACTACAGTTAAAAAAAGTATTGACAGCTTACATTTACGGCCGCCAGGGCGCACTGGAATTATATCTAAATAAACTGTAGCTTCAAGGGGATAGTTTGCGGTAAAAAATACAGCCAACGCGAGATTTAAGTTAGTACCGTAGAAAAGTAAACTCCAATCTTAAAGGTGCTCACACACATGTTAATAAACTAAGGTAAATTGCTTGCAGTTATCCTTTTATTTATTTACTTTGAGATCACTGCGAAAAAGTATTGTTGTATATAATTTTATATAATAAACTAACGATGAGACTAAGGTACAGCAAGCAAACGATACGACTCGGTATACAAACAGCACCGTATATATACGGAGTGTTACAAATCCCGGGAAATCCAAATTTTATACGTAATACACGCTTGTAGAATGGCACATGTACGAAGTCGTACACATACTACAGAATAAATGAAGTAATAATAATAATAATAATAATAATAATAATAATAATAATAATAATAATAATAATAATAATAATAATAATAATAATAATAATAGTTAAAAAATGGAAATAATTATAATGTTAATAATAAATTGATAAATATAATAGCAACGATATTTATTATTATTATAATAATTATTATTATAATTATAATTATTATTATAATTATAATTATTATTATTATTATTATGTTATTAAATGTTATTAAATGCTCAGGGGGGGTTGTCCCCGGAGTCCGATTCTCCGAGGGCCCAGCCTGAGCTCCATCCATTACTGCTGGACCACTCCGCACAACAAGGCGGTTAGTGATCACAGCAGGCCAAAGTCATTTTCCTAAGTAGACGGAGGGAACCTAGTATGACAGCCTTCTGCATCCTGACCGCCAAGAATTCAGCTTTTGGTGAGCAAGCTGGAACTCTGGCAAGTGAGGATACAAAAGACTGTTTCATCCCTCCGAGGACGCCAACAATCAGGACGACGAGCTTGACACGGTAACCTGGGTAAAGTTTGCCAATTTCAAACAGGAGATCCTGATATATCTGTCTTTTGTGCTCTTCTTTGGCTGAGATGTTGTATTCAGCCGGGGCCGAAAACTCAATGACATGAATGTCACGAGTAGCCTTGTCGAAGAGCACAATATCAGGTTTGTTGTGATCGATCCGCCGAGTTGTTGCAAACGGCATGTTCCAATAAATTTTGCAACTGTCATTCTCAACAACCTGGGGAATATCTCCTGGCAGATAAAGCAGCACTGGTGTCATATCAATACCGTAGTAATGACGAAGATAGTAGTACAGTACTCTCAGGGCAGCGTTGTGACGCTGGATATATGCACCTCTCGCCAGCACAGGACATGCTGACAAAAGGTGCATGAGCGTCTCCGGGTGTTGTTTACACATCCTACATGACGTGTCCAGAAGCTGCACCTGGAGCACCTTGCTACGGTATTCTAGAGTGTTAATGACACCATCTTGGCAAGCAAATATGAACCCTTCAGTCTTGGACATCAGGCCAGCTGACTTTAAGAAGGAAAACGTCAGCTGGGTGGACAAGCCATGATCACGCACGTGTTTGAAGAACACGCTGTGCATGGACTTGTCCATCAGTTCGCCTAGGAGTAGTTTTTCCTCGGCGCTCCTGATGAAGCTCTTGAATTCCTCCTTTCGGAGTTCCATAAGAGCGTTTATCTCTCCAAGACCAAGGGTTCTTGCTGCATATATAGCTGCCTTATACAAGAACGACCCCTTATGCGCATTCTCATGTTTATGAACAATTTGCATAAGAAAGTCATCCTCGTCTGCAGTGAAATTGACAACTTCGTGTGTTAAACCCAGGACCAAACGATCATGCAGCCGCTCCAAACTCTGCAGACCTCTCCCACCGATGGACCGGGAGAGGTATAATCTGGCGACTGATGAATTGGGGTGCATGCTCCGGTTCATGTTGATAGTCTTACGGGTTTTGATGTCGAGATCTCGCAGATCCTTTCGGGCCCATTTTAAGACACCGAAAGAGTATAGTAAGACTGGGACAGCGAGCATATTAGAAGCGGAGACTTTATTTTTACCGGAAAGTTCGGAGGACCAAATTTTCCGGAGTCTCCTAACATACTCGCTACGGAGAGTTGCTTGGACTTCGGAGACCGCATGCATGCGGTGCTCTTCCATTCCTAGATATCTATACAACTCTCCGGCGTCTAATTGTCTTAAAACGCTCCCATCTACCAACTCGACATCATCACCCGTAACAGAGCACTTACCCCTCGCCAGATGTACGACCGCACACTTGTCCAACCCAAAAGACATTCCGACATCCCGCGTGTACTCTGCTACGATGTTAAGAGCCGCCTGTAGATGATCTTCATCAGCACTATAAAGCTTCAGGTCATCCATATAAAGCAGATGGGTAATCGAGTATTTTCGATCACCCGGAGGCCCCACAGAGTACCCACGAGTTTTACGGAGAGCAACAGATATAGGCAGCAGTGAGATGCAAAACAGCAGAGGGCTTAAGGAATCACCTTGGAAGACCCCTCGTTTGTACTCTACAACTCCGGTTATGTGCAATGCGTTTCCACTTCCAATGTGAAAACGCGTTCGCCAGAGCTGCATTGTACGCCGAATGCATTCCACTATTTCAGGATTGACCCCCAGGCATTTGAGGAGATATAAAATCAACTCATGAGAAGTTGAGTCAAATGCCTTGCGATAGTCGATCCAGGCCATTGACAGGTTGCGTTGATAGTAGATCGCATCTTGTGTGACACATCGATCAACTATCAAGTTCTCTTTGCAACCTGACAGGCCTCTTTTGCTGCCACGCTGTTCATATATCTGTTGCCATACAGGTTCTATCTCCTGCAAAATACGGTTGTTCAAAATTTTTGTAAAAATTTTATAAACCGCATTCAAGCAGGTGATAGGCCTGTAATTCTTTGGGTCAGACAAGTCACCTTTTTTTGGTATCAGTACGGTTCGCCCTTCCACGAGCCAGTCTGGAATCGGTTCGTCAGCTCTAATGTACGATGTAAATATACGGGCCAGATGGAGGTGGGTAGAAGTAAACTTCTTCCACCAAAAGACATTTATGCCATCTGGTCCCGGGGCAGCCCAATTTTTGCTGCCATTTAGAGCTGAACGAACTTCATTCACACTGACTGCAGGGCTCTCTTCATCAGCATTCTGTCTACGGTGTTCCCGACAGAATGCTTTAAAGTCGTGCAGAGCTGGAGTATTGGCGTTAACGTTTGGTTGATCTCCATACAACTCAGTCCAAAAAGCTTCCACCCGCTCAGGTGTTGGATAATTCCCGGTAACATCGGTCTTTGGTGTCAGAAAGCGTGAAGGGCTGGATCGAAACAACGAGTTGTCGACCAACCGCTTCAGCCGTTTCTCTAGTGACTTTTTGGCAGTCACTAGAGCCCGCAATTTATTGAGAGACTCTTCCTTGATAACAAGAAGAGTACTCTTATTCAGTGTGTGATGACGCCACCGAAGTTCAGCAGCAATGCGCCGAATTCGGGGCGTGTATGCTCTTTGAGTTGTTTCAAACTCAATCACACACTGAATGCGGGAGACCTGTTTCCGGGATCTGTCAATTTTGAGTCCAAGTTGTGAGATGCGCTGTCTCAACCTTGCCTCGATCGAGAGACAATGTCTCTCTCTCGGAAAAGCCGAAACTGCTGCATCATACACAACCTGGCTCACAGTGAGCAGGGTGGAATTCTCCAGGATGTTTGCACGGAGATCTTCATTTACCGCTTCTAGCTGTTGTTGGGAGTAAGTTATCTTTTTAGATATACTTACTTGCCGTCCTATAAAGGGATTGTTGTCATCCAAGAAGGAACGGCGTCGCTCTTGGTGTAATTGCGCCGGAAAGGAAAGTCTATTAGACTGCCTTCTATCCGGCACAAGCGATCTTCTATTACGCCGAAGATAAGCGGCATAATTACGCAGGTGTTTAGGCGTAAAATGTTCTAGTTCCGGATGCATATCACTCCAAAGAGTGTGCATCCGGGCCATATAACCGCTCACCCCCGGCTCGCTACGTTGGTAGCACACCAAGAGGTCGACTCGTAGTTCCTCCGTCCACTTAAAGTAAGTCCTTAAAGCGCCAGGGTCGTCATCGTTCATCGGGTCCGGCGTGCTCCTCCCACCTGATGAATGGTCCTCATCCGAAAAGGACCGGTTGTGGAGAGCACTTCTGAGATTACGTCTTGTTGTAACTCAGTATTTCAATGCAGTGGGTAGTTGGCCCACTGCATCGGCTACGTCGTTCGCCTACAGACCTGGTGTTATGGTCTGCGTTTCCCGCGATGCGCCGCTTGGAGGCCACGTAGCAAGCACCGCTTATTATTATTATTATTATTATTATTATTATTATTATTATTATTATTATTATTATTATCATTTTTAAATTATTGAGTATTGAAGATTAGATTTGAATTTATAATTATCTCAATTACAAAAAAATGTAAAAATTCATGTAAAATTAACGTTTCAATTGATAATTTAGTTTGTTAATCTAAGCCAAAGAGTATTTGCGGCTTATTTATATAAAATTTTATTGATGATGCTAAATATTGTACGATAAGTGATACTTTCATTGATTTATATTGAAACTTTATAAACATTCAATTTCTGCGGGAAAAATACAAACTTTGAATTGAAAATTTTTTTAATAACAAATAATGTTAAAAATTTTTTTTAATATAAAATCCCTAGAATTAATTAGTGAATAACTTTCCATATGTATTTTTCTAAATATATTTTCTTCTAATTCAATGAGCCTTTTTCCTGAAGTACGAAAAATTACTCACTAGCGGCGCTAGTGGTTCGGTAGGGACAAACATTGTCAGAGCTCCATTTAATCACATAGTAAAGTGGACATAAAAAACATGTTTTTGACCGAAGACGATGTTCCCGGAGCAAAATTAAAATTTGCAACTGTAAAAGACAATAATGTTGTCACATTAAAACGTTGGTTTGCGTGCCGTAACTTAAAAGTTACCGGAAAAAAAATGAATTAATTGACAGGTTAGTATACAAACTCTAGTAAAAAACTAGCGGTAAATTCAAACTGTAACAAGAAAAATTGAAAATAATTATAAATTTAAGATTTATTTCAGAGTGAAATATGAATGAAATATAAATGGTAATAAATAAACGTTATTATATGTAATAAATGAATACGATTAAGTAACAGACAGAGGTTATATGTCATTTTAATTTATATCCAATAACTGCACTAATAGAAGGATTTGTTTCTAGTTAAAAATATTTTTTAATATTTAACGAATCATTTATTAGAGACCACTTTTTAATCCTTAATGAATATTTCTTAGTATTTAAAAAGATTTATTAATATTCAATAAATGAACATCAGATTTATTAAATACAAACAAATCATTTTAAATACTAAGAAATATTTATTTAATACTAAAAAATGGTCTCTAATAAATGATTTGTTAACTATTAACAAATATTTTTTGGTACAAATAAATCCTTCTATCAGTGTGTGAAAAAAATTTGCTATTCATTTTTTATTCATTTAATTAATTTCAAAAATAATTTTGAAAACATGTAATTGATGATTCTAAGTAATTAGTTTATCAGTTATTTAGAACTTTATAATTTCGTAATCTTTTATTGGAATCTAACCTCGTCGATATGAGGTTTTACAAATGGTATAAAAAACAGATTTTCCTCTGGATAGCGATTATCCGACGTACACTTTGCAAAACTACAATGTTTTGTTGGCATAGTGGTTATTAAAAAAATGTTTTTGTGTTTAAATATTATTTTTAAATAATAAAATAATATAGCGTAAATAACACTGTCTTAAATGAAAATATTTTATGTCTGTCCCTACTACGAGTGCTGCCTCTCGTGGCACGTTCGCTGTACTACTCTCAGGAAAAAGGCTCATTGCATTCAGTTACTAGAGTCAATACTTAAAAGAGCTAGAATTGTTTGATTTTTCTTTCTTCGGAAAAGTCAGCTGATCAAGATCTGAGTAATTCTGTTCGAGCACTGTACAGATACTACAAACGTCTCGATGATTGTAGCCTGTAGGTGGCACTACTTAGTAATTAAGCGAAGTTTGAAACGATGATATTTTTTACATAATACGAATATTATTTATAATGTTACGAATTGTGATATTTACTAACAACAATATGATATTGACACTAAATAATAATGAAAATAATAATAATTATAATAACGACAATATTAACAATGACAATATGGATAATACTAAAAATATTTATAATGGTAAAAATAAATTGATAATACGATTTATTATTATTATTATCATTGATATTGTTTTTAAATTATTAAGTATTAAAGTATTAAATTTGAATTTACAACTATCACAACTACAAAAATGTAAAAATTTTTTAAAAATATATGTGAAATTAAAAGCTTACAACTGATCATTTAGTTTATCAATCTGAGCTAAAAAGTATTCGTTGCTTATTGATATAAAATTTTATCAATGCTGCTGAAGATTGTACGAAAAGTGATACTTTAAATGATTAATATTGGAACTTTATAAACATTCAATTTCCGCGGGAAAAATACAAACTTTGAATTGAAAATTTTTTTAATAAAAAATAATGTTAAAATTTTTCTTTAACATAAAATCCCTAGAAGTAATTAGTGAATAACTTTCCATATGTATTTTTCTGAATATATTTTCTTCTAATTCAATTGCATTTATTAACTAGAGTCAATACTTAAAAGAGCTAGAATTGTTCGATTTTTCTTTCTTCGGAAAAGTCAGCTGATCAAGATCTGAGTAATTCTGTTCGAGCACTGTACAGATACTACAAACGTTCTGATGATTGTAGCCTGTAAGTGGCACTACTTGTTAATTAAGCGATATTTGAAACGATGATATTTCTTACATAATACGAATATTTTTTATAAGTTTACGAATTGTGATATTTACTAACAACAATATGATATTGACTCTAAATAATAATGAAAATAATAATAATTAAAATAACGACAATATTAATAAAGACAATAAGGATAATACTAAAAATATTTATAATGGTAAAAATAAATTGATAATATGGTTTATCATTATTATCATTGATGTTGTTTTTTAATTATTAAGTATTAAAGTATTAAATTCAAATTTACAACTATCACAACTACAAAAATGTAAAAAATTTTTCAAAATATATGTGAAATTAAAAGCTTACAACTGATCATTTAGTTTATCAATCTGAGCTAAAAAGTATTCGCGGCCTATTGATATTAAATTTTATCAATGCTGCTAGATATTGTACGAAAAGTGATACTTTAAATGATTTATATTGAAACTTTATAAACATTCAATTTCCGCGGGAAAAATACAAACTTTGAATTGAAAATTTTTTTAAAAACAAAAAATGAAAAAATATTTTTTTTAATATAAAATGCCTAGAATTAATTATTAAATAACTTTCCATTCGTATTTTTCTAAATATACTTTCTTTTCATTTAGTTGTATTTATTAACTAGAGTCAATATTTAAGGGCCAGTTTTTCAATCTAGGATAAAATTTTATCTAATGATAAAATATATATATATATATTTCATATATATAAATATACTGGCATCATAATTTTATCCTGGATAAAATTTTATCTTGATTTGAAAAACTGGCCCTAAAAGAGCTAGAATTGTTTGATTTTGCTTTCTTCGGAAAAGTCAGCTGATCAAGATCTGAGTAATTCTGTTCGAGCAATGTACAGATACTACAAACGTCTTAATGATTGTTGCCTGCAGGTGGCACTACTTGTTAAGTAACCGAAGTTTGAAACGATGATATTTCTTACATAATATTTATTAACCAGTCTAAATACACAGCAGACTAAACGTTGTTCGAGTTCTACTTTCTTGGGATAAACCAGCTGTTCAGTGTCTGGGGAATTTTCATTGAAGATAGTGTACATTCTATAATCTCATGGTTGTTTCCTGTAGATAGCACTGTCATTCAATTCGGCGGGTTTTAAATAATCTTAATCTCTTGATAATACGTAACATAACTATGCGTTTGATACATTTTGTCATTTACTAACAACAATATCATAATAACCATAAATAATATTGGTAATCATAACAACAACAACAATAATAGTAATTATAATCCGAACAAAAACAGTTTCACTGTAAGAAAATCGCGCCAAGTCCACGTTCATAAGACTATTAAGGAAAAAAAAATTTTTTTTTTTCTTTACAAAAAGATATAAAATAGAAAAATGAAAAAATCAACAGACTCGATAGAGTCTGGCGCCAAGTTCCGTTCTCAAGCCAGACTACCAAGTGTGTATATACCGTAAGCAGAACGGTTTTTTGAGGTTACAAATTTTTTTTCAAATTTATTTTGATTTTTTTTCTATATGATATTTTATAATAGTAGTTCATGCTTTTTATTACGCGTATTACTTGATTATTATCAATTATCTTCATATTTTCTATTTAAAATTATTAAAAATAATCAGCACAAACTATAGCGACCCAGATTTTTAGACTTTAACTTTTTTCTTATGTAAAAAGCGGACGGCCAGAGACTAAATAATATAAGGATGCATGCTTATCTTATAATAGATGGGAAACTACAGTGAAAAAAAGATATTTGACAGCTTGCAATTACACACGCCAGGCGGCGCAAGAATAACTTTTACATGAACTATAGCTTAAAGGGGATAGTTTGCCACCGAAAATGTATTAAATTAAAATTGTCAATTTTTATTATAATTACAAAAAATACTGAAATCCGAACAAAAACAGTTTCACTGTAAAAAATTGCGCCAAGTCCACGTTCATAAAACTCATCTCAATAACATTTGCACTTTACAAAAAAAGTTAGGCTCGTTTTAATAATTTTCATTCTCTACAAAAAGATGTGAAATACAGAAAAATACCAAGAAACCGTCATAGTGTTGAAAAAATTGAAAAAAAATTTGTTGAAAATTAAAAAATAAAAAAAAAATTTTTTATCGTACTTGGCGCGCGTCATTGAGTACCCTAAATTTTTTCAGGATAAATAAACATCCTTTTAATGCTGAGAAATTTATAAGTAAGTCAACCTTTGTTATTTCATAATAAGTTTTACAAAAGTTAGGTAAAATTGACATGTCATACGCAGTTATGCAAACTACATATAAGTCGATGCGCATGCATACGTTGGGTCGCTTGCATTGTGAGAATTGTGTTTACTAAAAAATAAAACATATGGCCGACTAAATTGGGACAATGCGGTGTGAGTGCCAATCAAAATGTGTTAATTACAATTAAACGAAGCAATATCAAACTTTAATATTGCATAAGGTTCTTCATTAAAGATTAATGACGAAGCTGAAAAAAAATGAATCCAAAAATTTTATATAATTTCAGATTTTTTGAACACACCACCATATTGACAGTTGTTCTCACTGAAGATCTAAAAAAAATTTTAAGAACGGGTTTTTTCACTAAAACCGATAATTAATACACTAAGCAATGTTTTCAATGAGTTCAGTATCCTTGACTAATGAAATATATATAAATATATAATATGATTATATATATACAAGCGAAATCGATTTTTCTTGAGTTGAAATTCTTCCGAAAAAATTTGGGGTACTCAATGACGCGCGCCAAGTACGATAAAAAATTTTTTTTTTTATTTTTTAATTTTCGACAAATTTTTTTTCAATTTTTTCAACATTATGACGGTTTCTTGGTATTTTTTTGTATTTCACATCTTTTTGTAGAGAATGAAAATTATTAAAACGAGCCTAATTTTTTTTGTAAAGTGCAAATGTTATTGAGATGAGTTTTATGATCGTGGACTTGGCGCAATTTTTTACAGTGAAACTGTTTTTGTTCGGATAATTTTTACAGAAGATCGTAGGACAGATACTCCTAGTGAAATTATTAAGAAAGACCCACTGGTCATAGATTTAAATGAGCAACTACTGCCCAAGCCTCCCGCTTGAAAACCAAAAAGAAATCAGAAACAAAAGAAAGATAATAAAAAGACATAAATATATATTGACATTATGAGAAACGATTAAACTTAAAATTTTTGCAAACTATATTTTATAAGATAAAGGCAAAAACAATTATTATAAATTATTGTAGGGACTGCAAATTCAGCCAAGCAGATTTTATAACAGAATTGTACGCTAAAAAATTTGTTTGCTTCTGTTCTACATGTTGGTATTACACATTATATCATTGT
The DNA here is from genome assembly GCF_020080835.1 of Cotesia glomerata. NCBI lineage: Eukaryota > Metazoa > Arthropoda > Insecta > Hymenoptera > Braconidae > Cotesia > Cotesia glomerata. The sequence goes on along the minus strand of NC_058166.1, from coordinate 7,113,714 downwards.
AGGTACACAGAGAATTTGCCAAAACCAATCACCAATTGAAGATATAAAAGTAGAGCCGCGTAATACTCCTTCGCCCGAGGAAAGTAAAAATAAGACAAAGAAGGTATTATTAATTTATATAATCATAAAAAAGTACATAAAAATATGAAAACATTCGGTTCATTAAAGAGAAAGAATGTTGAATGAAAAAAAAAATTTTTTTCAATTTATTAATTTAAATTAATCATTTAATATTTTTTAAATTAAAAAAAAAAAGAAAAATAAATAAATAAAATAATCTTAAGGATAGTGTAAAGTTCGTTGAACCAATCTAGTTTTATTGTCTTCAATACATTTATATTGGGTCTAGAATCATAGACTCTTCAATCTTTATAAATTATTGAAAATAATGCCAGATTTTCTCAAAGTTGATTGTTTTCCTCTCTATTTCATTAACTATTGCATCAGTAATAGGTAAAAATTTAGGTACAAATAATGAAAATAATTATTGATTTATTTTAGATGTCAGAAAAAGGAAATGAAAGTGTTGGCGCTCCCGTCTCAAATAGATTGTTAAAAAAGGTGTTGAAAGTAATCTCTCAAACGAAGGTAAGATGCAACTAACGAAGAGTATGAAAAATCGAATTTCTTATTAACTAAATTAATACAATTGTTACAGAAAGCTCAAAACGATAGTGCTGCCGCAGTTACTTCTAGTAGGATTGAGGAAATAAAAAATAATATTGTTGCCTCCAATGCAACTCAAGTTTCGGCGAATGACTTGATGATTGTATTGAAAGATGCTGAAAAAATTTTAAAGGACTTGAAGGAAAGTCGCAATTACTTAAAGAACCCGTGTTTCAAAAATTCCACTGCAACAAACTCAAAAAAATCAGATCGGCCACTCAACCAACAAAAGACAAGTACCCAAACCTCGCCACCAGCAAATGAAAATAATAATGAAAGACCTACACTAGACGATAATAAATCACGTCAAATTAGAAATCAACCTCAGACAACGCAAAGGTCTTATTCACGGAATGTTAATACATACAATTATCCACGTTCATTACGTGAACAGTCAAACAATACAATTGTCCACTCGCAACGGATCAATACTGATCGAGCATTCGAAACAACACTGCGAAATTATCAACCTTTGAATTATTCAGATTCACCAAACGTACAGTTGAATAATAGCTTTTTTCAGCCGCTAAATAACGGTTATCATCAAGCCATTGGCGATCCTCAGCTTTACAGTAATCTCCCTAACAGTCAACCTCAACAATTTACAGAAATTCATACTCGCGATTATCGAAATCAAACAATCAATCCAACCGCTAATCCCACAATCAAACAATTTAAATATTTAGCAGGTCATACTGCAACCGAGTAATTCAAATTTACAGCCCTCTGTAAGTCTCCAGTTGCAACATATACCTCAAAAAGTAGATCACGAAGCCATGAATGAAAATAACAATCCGACATTTTATCATTCCAACCATTTTCAAGACGTAACCAATCTGCCGGCATCCAACCCCCAGACATACAATTCCCAAATATACAACTCTCAAACATTCAACCCCCCGCCATACAATCCACAATCATACAGTCATCAAGCATTCAACCCCCAAACTTTAAATATTGAACCATATAATCCACAAGTATTTATTCCGCAACAGTATAATCCCCAACAATACAACATGCAAACATTCAACCAACAGTGATACAATAATTGACAATAGTGAAGGAACGTGAGGGTTAGTAATGACAGCTTATAAAGATAAAGGTAAAAGAATACTTATATCTATATCAATCTATTATCATGGAAAAAAGAAACTGTAGGAGTAAGAAAATAATAGCTGATAATGTTTAATGATAATAAAAGTATACAAAATAATTATTTTGGCTTGATATTTATTACTTTGTATCAAGTAAATAATTTTGTAAGAGTTTAAGAAAAATAAAAATGTCCTACACAATATTTTTGATGAATTAAGTTGAAATTAGCAGACATCAGAAAATTTCGGGGAATTTGTGATTAAATAAAAAGTAAAAATAATTTTGTAAAATGATCAAAGGAATTAATTAATGCTTAGAAGAATATTTATTAAATATTGCATTGATATTTTTTTTCTTTTTTAGAAGTGGGTTTTTTTTTTTTAATTTTCTCTTCAGAGAATTATTTTAATAATTCATCACTCAAAAAAATTCCTTTTAATTGATGGATGTCTGTTATTTTTTAGTCCCTGACGGATCCAAAATACGGTAAAGTACGGTAAATTTACGGTAAGTTACGGTAGGGTACGGTACGTACAGTTATTTACCGTAATACAGTATGATACAGTAAATTACGGAGATTGTACAGTAATTTACCGTGATGGTACGGTAGAATACCGTGATTGTACGGTGAAATACCGTGAATGTACGGGAACATACCGTAATTATACGGTAAAATACCGTTATTATTAGTAAGATATTATAATTATCCGGTAAAAAAGTACTGTTTTTCCCTGTTGAAAAACTCCCATAGGATCCCATCAAAAGCGACAAAAGCCACTTAGAAACCAATACATTTTATTGGTTTCTAAGTGGCTTTTGTCGCTTTTGATGGGATCCTATGGGAGTTTTTGAACAGGGTTGTACCATAATTGTACGGTAGTGTACCGTAATTGTACAGTAAAATACCGTTATTATTAGTAAAATACTATAATTATCCGGTAAAAAACTACTGTTTTTGTACCATAATTATACGGTAGTGTACCGTAATTGTACGGTAATTTATCGCTGTAATTGGGTATATTCGACGGTAGGTTATCATTAGAATACGGTAGTGCGGGAACTTCAGAAGTATATACCGTAATATAATTAAAAATTTACAATGCTTTGAGTATGAATGTTTTTGCACATTTCTTCTAACTCCATTATATTTCATCCATAAGTATAATTTAGATTAAAAATATTAAAATATACCGTGTAAGCCAACGATTCATAACGTGATCGGTCAAACATATCATAAGCACGATAATATATATAATTCCATGCTAACATTCTGACGCGCGCGTGCGCGCGTATCGTATACAAGTACGGTGAAAATACCGTAAACTGTACTGTATATCTTTACTTTTGATGAGCAAAGTTTACTATATACTCATAACCTTAAAATTAAAGACAGAGTATTAATGTAAACAAATGTGCGATAGTAAAAAAATAAATTGAAGTGAATTACTTTTGAATAGAATATTAATGTATATCAAGTGATGGCATTTTTACAAATTCGTAATTCCAATTTTGTCTCACCGAAAGCTTCATTTGCGAAGGTAATTATTCAATAATTGTGTTGAATTTCGCATTTTTTGCTTTTTCATCTTGTGTCAGTACTACATTTCTTATCGAAGTAAAGTTGTATACATTTTTATATTTTTTATTATTGAGATAAATACTCAGCTGAATAAAATCCATATTAAAATTTTTTTTTTAATATCATTTATTGTGAAGATTAGTAAATTTCTAAATTGTTAATTAATTTTATCTCATGACAGCTACTCCAATCCACTCAATCTTGAAATCATTTTTTATCAAAATGATTTATCACAACATTTTTAGCAAAAACCTATATTTTTGGGGGTTTTTGTTTAATGAACAATAAAAATTAATGTAGACTCACTAAAAAGTGCACCAAAAAACTTGAATCACTATTGACATTGGACCATGTCAGGAGTCTATCTGAATCTACATGATTGCATGTTGGATCTTTTACCATTTATTGTATCATTCAACCATTCTACCATTGAACCGTATTGGGTCTTCTACCTTTCATTGTGAATTTAACAAAAATCACCAAAAAGGGCACAAGCTTGTGTTGAAAATATTTGGAGTAATATTTTTCGATAAAAAAATAATTTCAAAATTAAATTAAATGAAATTGTTTGATATGACTGAAATTTTCTAAAATTCATTGGAAATTAAAATTTATTGTTCAGGCTTGTTAAAACTTTAAACTATCAGATTTAATAATAGCTCTTTTTTTCCTTATATTCCTCATTAAATTCAATAACTTCTTATGCTATAGATTCGTAAACTCTCAGCGTCTCATCGGTTTTCGACAATGGTTGGCAGTTTTTCTTATGATGATCTCATGACTACTCAACGTATAGAAAAGCGGTATGTAAAACGTCCATTAACAATTTAACTTTTAATTGAAATATAGTAATAATCGATATAATCACTTAGGAAATTACCAAGGAAATTCAGAACTGTTTCTGATTATTGTGATGCAGATATTATCGTTGCTGATTATAATGATGATTGCGATGATAGTGATAATAACACTAATGCAGATACGGCGGAAGATGATAATGATGATGACGATGCAGAAACGGCGGATGATGGTGATGCTGATGCAGACACTGCAGATGATGATAATGCAGATACTACGGATGATGATAATGAAGATACTGTGGATGATGATGAAGAAGATACTGTAGATAATGATGATGATGATGATGATGATGATGATGATGATGACGATACTGTGGATGATGATAATGATGATGATAATGATGATGATTTTGATGATGAGTTGATGATGATGATGATGATGATACTGTGGATGATGATGATGATACTGTGGATGATGATAATGATGATGATGATGATGATGATACTGTGGATGATGATAATGATGATGATGATGATGTGGATGATGATAATGATGATGATGTGGATGATGATAATGATGATGATGATGATGATGTGGATGATGATAATGATGATGATGATGTTGATAGAAGTCCGAATGTTAACGATATTGTCATTAGCAATAATATCAAGCATCGAAACATTGAGAAGAAAAAAAGGGACCGAAGTAATACAAACGATAGGATAAATTCAGAATTAAATCCATTTACGAATGATTTCCCTAACCATAATAATGTTAGCGATGGTAATAGTGAAGCTTCAACCACAGATACGGACCACGATGATAGAATGATTTTTAATATTATTGATTACAATGCCAATGATAATAATCAGAACACTGATGTTGTAGCTACTAGGTTCAATAACTCCGATGACAATGATAATGATGGTGGTGATGATGATGATGATGCTGATGCAGAAACTACGGATGATGATGATGATGATGATGATGGCGATGACGATGATGACGATGGTGATGATGATGATGATGATGAAGATGATGCAGATGATGATGATGATGATGATGATGATGATGATGATGATGATGATGATGATGATGATGATAATGATGATGATGATATTGATAGAAGTCCGAATGTTAACAATATTGTCATTGGCAATAATATCAAGCATCGAAACATTGAGAAGAAAAAAAGGGACCGAAGTAATACAAACGATAGGATAGATTCAGAATTAAATCCATTTACGAATGATTTCCCTAACCATAATAATGTTAGCGATGGTAATAGTGAAGCTTCAACCACAGATACGAACCACGATGATAGAATGATTTTTAATATTACTGATTACAATGCCAATGATGATAATCAGAACACTGATGTTGTAGCTACTAGGTTCAATAACTCCGATGACAATGATAATGATGGTGGTGATGATGATGATGATGCTGATGCAGATACTACGGATGATGATGATGATGATGATGATGGCGATGACGATGATGACGATGGTGATGATGATGATGATGATGAAGATGATGCAGATGATGATGATGATGATGATGATGATGATGATGATGATGATGATGATGATGATGATGATGATGACGATGATGATGATGATGATGATGATGATGATGATGATGATGATGAGGATGATGATGATGATGATGATATGGCATTACGATTTATGAGAGCTTCAAAATTTTTGTTCCAGTTACCGATAAGATGCAAGCCTAATATAAATCATGGTGATTATTTAATTGCAATTTTGGCCATTTCGACTAAATTCAATCTTTCATATGAAGCTACACTGAATATATTGAAGTGGATCAAAGTCACTAATAATGGAAACAAATTACCAACAACAAAAAAAATGTTATGGAAGCTTCTAAATAGAAACAATAAGGTAGTGATAAGGCATTTATATTGTCCAAATTGTAAAGGTCCACTTGGAAAAGGGAAAGAAATAGAACGCGAATGTCCGTGTAAAGCATATGGTCCTGATAATCAAGATAAGAAGCCAAGTTATTTCTTACAAATAAATTTAATAGCTCAGTTGAATGAAATATTTAGAGTTCCGAATATTTATCGATTATTGCAATATCGATTTTGGAGGACTAAAGAGAACGTTAACGCTATAGAAGATATTTACGATGGGGAATCGTATCGACAGCTGTGTTTACCAGGAAAATTTTCGAGTAATACTGATAATTTTTCGTTCTCATTAAACACCGACGGATGCCAAGTATCAAAATCGTCAAAAGCCAGTGCTTGGCCTGTATATCTACAAATAAACGAACTACCACCTCATCTACGGAAAAAGTATATATACTTCTGGTTGGAATATACGTGGACATTGATCAACCAGTTATGAATAACTTTTTTCACCCAATCATAACAGATCTTGATGAAAATTAACGAAAGTGGTTTTACATGGAAAATGTCCGTTAATTGTACTAAAACATCTAAATTCATCGTAACAACTCGCTGTTTTGATTCCCCAGCACGTGTGAAAGTATTACGAACTACGCAATATAATGGGTACTTTGGTTGCTCTTTTTGCTACGCCGACGGGATGCACACATCATCAAAGCATGTTTATCCCGTTAGTCACAGTTTTGGGCCACTCAGGACGGATGAGGAACTAAGAAAAGATATGGAAACAGCATACACAACTCAATCAGTAATCAAAGGTGTAAAAGGAATATCTTCACTGAGCAAATTACCAGAATTCAACCTACAATCAGGTGTAGTTGTTGACTCCATGCATGCCCTTTATCTTGGAGTAGTCAAGCAATACACAACACTATTGATCACAAACACAAACGAACTCTATTATATTGGCTCTAAAAACGTTATGGCAAGAATTGATAAACGGCTCTTGTCAATACGACCGCCAACACGACGCTCTCGTACACCTCGATCGATCACAAAATATTCAGTTTGGAAGGCTTCAGAGTGGAGGAATTGGCTTGAGTACGCACCAGCATGTTTGGAAGGTATTTTGAAACCAAAATATGTTAATCATATCGCTATGCTTTCTCAGGCTTATCACTATTTTAACAGCGACTCTTTGACCATTAATGATTTAATGACTGCCCGAAATCTTGTCACAAAATTCGTGAAGCTTTTCGAAAATTATTTTGGAATCGTTAATATTAGCTCAAATATTCACTTGCTTACCCACTTGGCAGATACTGTCAAGAACTGGGGACCAATGTGGTGTAATAATGCTTTTATTTATGAAAGTTGGAACAAGAAGATTGTAGTAGATAAAGTGACCAGTCCACAAGGAAGAGAACAACAAATTGTTACTAGATTTTTTATGAATAAGTTTATTGAAAATGAAACATATAAAAAAGGCATATCCCTAGAGAAAAGAAAATTTGTACAAAAAGTGTTGAAATGTATTGATGTAGGGGTATTAAAGCAAGTGAAGATATTAAACTAACCAAAGTTAAAGACACACAACTGACTGACTGTGAAAAAGCGGTTCTAATGAAAGCTGGTTACGACGGATTTAATAATGTATTAAGTTCCGATAAAATAAAAATTGCTGGTATACATTACTGTTCTACAACTAATAAAGATCTCAAATACTGTAACTCTATTGTGTACTGCAAGGGTTACGGTTACGGTGAAATGATTAGAATTGTGAGCTTTCAATTTGATAATCTTACTATACGCGGTATCTTTCTTAATTGCTATAAAATATTGCGAAATTCATTTGGTACCAACTTCATCAAACAAGTAAATGATAATAAAAGAGTCATTTTTGTAAAATTAACTAGTAAATTTGTACCAGCTATAAAAATTTCAAATACAAATGCAACTTTTGTGTTCAAATTAGCAAATTGTTGGGAGACCGACTGATTGCTTGATTTATTATCAATATTATTGTTAATGGTATTATTATTATTATTATTATTATTATTATTATTATTATTATGAATATTATTATTATTATTAGTTGATTTCGTGAAAATTGAAACTATTGCAGCCGTCTAAACTTTTAAAAATTTTTTGACTCGGTTTGTCGAGCTGAGTCAGAAAATGTAGTTCGTTCAAAAGTTTATACATGTATGTATTTATATGCATAAATTTTTTAACCAATGGTATTTTTGGAACTTACTTCACTAATTATGACCTATGATAGCAAAATCAGGTGAAAATTTTACCATGAGGACTAATGCAATAGTTACATTTCTAATCAAATCTACTTAAAGAAACTTCAGAAATTATAAATTTTAGTCGATATTATACAAAATTAATTTAATAAACCAAATTAAATGTAATAACTGTTTAAACTTCGATTGTTATAATTACAATAAAAATCATACGTTATAATTTAATTGTAACTATGATTAATAGAATAATAAAATTAAATTTACTTCTATTTTGACAGCCGAATGGCCTTTTTTATTATTGTTATTATGATACTCAATGTTAAATAAGAAATTGTTATTGATTGTTAACTTATTTTCAAATGTTTCTCTCAAAATATATAAGATCCTAAAACTAAGATATTTTTATAAGCGAACTTAACATCAATATTTAAACTTCAACATAAATAAACGTAAGATTATTTAATTGGCTTGGCAATAAGATTAAAAGTTCGTTCAGAATAAAGATAAAGCTTCTGAAAATCCGTCTATGAAAATGTATCTCGAGTATTTTGATAGCTCATTATAAGATGACAATCTACGGAATAAAATTGACTCACGAAATCTTAATATTATAAATTTCGTGAAGTTATGGTATTAAAACTTGATAAATTTGTTTGAAATCTGATGAAGTTCCATCCCTGATAAAAAAAAAAGTATTGAGAAAAAAGTGTTGAAAAGTATTGGTTTTGTAGTCAATCCAATACTTTTCAATACTTTTTTCTTTGTCTCAATACTTTTTTTTATTCAGGGATAAAATTTCATAACATTTTGCAAAATCTTGTGGAAATCCAATGCTACAATTTTGAGTAATTTCATATTTTCATTGAAGATTCATATTGAAGATAAATAGTATAAAGGTTTAATGAGAACTTAATTAATTTAGTGAACATGTATGACATTTCGTCAGTTGCTATGACGTAAAAATAATACAGAATTTTGCGGATTCTTTTCTAATTTTTTTAATCAGTATCTATTTTTTCGAAATCAGAAATATTCAAAGCTTCCATTTTAACATGGTCTCTATCTTAGAAGAATTTTGACGTATTTTGCTAAGTATTTACAATAATTAAAAATTTTCAGATATCTAAAGTTCATTTAAAAAATAAATTTCTTACTTTGAAAATTTTGAATTCGTAATTAAAAGTATTTATTTGAAACAAAATATACAAAATATACATTTATTTGAAACAAAATATACTCTATAAAATAAATATTCAACGATACAGAACCTAAACTTTCTAATTTGGACAGTGTTCACTATTTAAATTATGAATTAATAAAATAATTTAATATAATCTAAATTACATTTAAATTTGCACTTCACTGCTGGTAGCGTCATCTGCTGGATGCATCTAGAGGCATTACAAAAGCGGCCATTTTTTACTTTCGCTAAAGACGCTTGCGCATGTCATCTCATATCACTGCCTCGCAGACGTTGTTGTCATACTTCATTTCACTTATCCATCGTTAGCCTCTAAGTGAATTTTTATTAATAAATATTTTCAAGTGATTGTTTGCAAATATCGGTAGAATTTTATTATTTTCACCTTCAAGAAGGTACGTACTCTATATTTGTTTGATCTGAAAAACTAATTATGTATATGCGAATGAATTCATATGGTAATTGAAAGCTAGGTTAAGTGATTTTTTTTGTATGGTGATAAAATATGATACTGAAATCAACAAGTAAGTATTTGGTTCTAATAACAATTCTATTATTCCGAATAAATTTTCTCAGGTAAAAGTTAACCAAGAAATTATATAAGTGTAAATTTTCAAAAAAATTGTTTTCATTTTAATTTCTGTATTATAAAAATAAAAAAAATAGCCGAATATTAGTTAATTTCAGTATCATGATAAAATGCGTTTATAATAATTTGTGAAATAAAAAAAAATAAATGAATGGTCAACGTATATCTTCAAATTAATATTTATTATTTTTTCAGAGTTAAAATGGCTATTCGCAAGTTTTTCTTGATTAATCGCGAAAATTCTGACAGAGATGAAATTATTTCAAGAAAGGAAATATTCATCGAAAATGAAGAAAATGGCAAACTTGTTTATAATCCAATTGCAGCCGCTGGAACATACAATGACGAGGAGAAATTCGTTATTTTTAATAACAAAAAGGCCATTTATGTACAAATTCTCGGAAATGATGGTAATATAAAAAACATTTATTCATACGATGACACTGATTTCAACAGATAAATGACAAATTTTTTAATGTTTATACCGAATTTTTATAAGGGAAAAGGGTTTTGAAAATTCTTTCTTATAATTTATACCAATTGTTACATTTAGAATTTTTTCTATTGAGATGTCCTTAATAATTCATAATATTTTAATTGTTTTAAAAATTTAAGAAAGTGTCAGATGTCTATGAACTTCAGTGTTGTATTTTGAAAATAATTTACACTGTGTCTATTTTCTTTTTTTTCTAATAAATATTCAATCGTGTTTATTTGCGTAATGATTTCCTTACAGATTCAGCTGAAAAATTAAAGGATGAAAATTCAAAACAATTGAAGAGAGTTATAAAGAAAAAAAAACCCGAAAAAAAATCTAACCGGAAAAGAAAAGCTGATTCGCGTAAGGATGAAATTACCGAGACTAAAAAAATTAAAGTAAGTTCAGTTATTAATCGATTCATCCTAAATCATTCTTCATTTTTCGATTTTATTTTTCTTTTCATTTTTCAGAAAAGACTATCCGATGCCAGAAAAGATGTGATTAACTCTAGTGATGGAATGTATTTTTCTCAAAGAAAGGTAATCAATTTAAAAATATTTATAAAAAAATCGATGCCTTTATTCATATGAAATATCAATAATAATATATTTACATAAATAACAATAACTGTAATAAGAATAATTTTAGTTATAATAGAATAACAAAAATTTTTCGTATTACCAGAAAAATAGACTCTGTTATTTAGGATATGATTATCAGTTTTTTAATATTAAACAGCAACTTACAAAAATCATCATGGTGATAAAAAGTAAGTTATTACAACAATTGTTTTTAGCAATAATGCTTGAATGAAACTTATAAATACTAATTTTTTTCTTTTAACATGAATATGTACTCAGTTTCCACCACCACTATATCCAAGCCACTAATTTGAATTTTGTTGGAATGCTTTTTTAATGTAGTATGAATGAATATATGAATAGTTGAAAGCTTGTTGTGATTAGCTGCATAAGTTCATGGCCGGTTAGCACAAACCACAGCTTTTTCATGCTAATTTATTTAATATATTGGTCATTAACATAAAATAAAACATCCAGTACTTAAACTACACAGGGAATGGGCATAACATTTCAATGATTTTTAATATCGTATTTACAAAAAATTTTGATGATTGTAATATTTACATTTGAAAAGTATTCAAAAACTGGAAAGTATATTTTATCATCTTCTTTCGAACTTTACAATGAAATGAACCATTATTTAATTAATTTTGGTTTTGACATACTGGGAACAGCCATCAGGTGCTACTTTGGTTATGGAAATGATACTCAACAGTACAATTCCCAACCAGTAAATCTTTTTATTTTAAACTGCGTCTTTTTTATGTGTGACAAATTGCTTGTTTCAATAATATCCAATCGTTAATGAATTTTGGTTTAACATTCTATAGAAGCAACTCAATTCTATGAACTTACAATGACAATTGACTAACATTGAATTTTTAAATTTCAGGATTCTGCGGTTTTACAAGAAACGGATTCAATTAATAACACCTCGAAATCTGTTGGACGCAAAACTGAAGACGTTAATAAAGAAAAACCGATTAATTACGATGAAATTTCACCGTATGTAAGTAATCGAATTACAGAATTAATTTATAATTTTTGAGCAGTTGTTATTGAATGAAAGAGTTCAAAATGACTACATGTTATACGTCCACAAAGTATAGCATAGAAAATGAATAAAAGAATTGGACAGTGTTGATAACAACTAATATACTTCAAATATTCTTGAATATTTTTGTTTAAAAAAAAAATTGTCGAAAAAAATATCCAACTGTTGAAAATTTTCAGGACTCAGGTGACGATTTATCGAAACATAGTAATAAGACCAATACTTCTGCCTCTTTTCACTATGGGTCAACTGAATCTGATTCAGAGTCAAGTCAAAGTGGAATAACTAAAGCTGTTATTGAAACGAGTAAACAAAATAAACTAAGTACAGGTGTAGATGAGCAAACCTGTACAGTGGGTAGTGAAAAACCGGTAAGTTTTAATGTCTATCTCCATCATTATAATAAATATTTTGTTACATTATTAGTTGGTTATGAAGCCTTGGGCTTTTGTAATTGCACGACTTATGATGCGAAGCATCAAAGAATGCTTTACGATCGACAAATTTATCTCTCCTCATTTCGGCAACTATTTGTATTATTATAGTCTTGTTAGTTCACGGAATCAATATATTTTGCATACTATTGTCAAGATAATTAAATGGAGATTAAATTGACACTTATCAAAAATAGCCAATTGAAAAAAATTTTTTTTTGAAAAAAAAATTTCAAAAATTTTTGAAAAAATTTTTTTTTAATTGGCTAAACATTAAAAAAATGTAACAATTCATATTCTCATTGTCGGCCAATTTAAAAAAAATTTACTTTGATAAAAAAAAAAAATTTTTTAATTTTTTTTAAAAACTATTAGATTTTTGAACTATGAAATGCATTATTAATTAGAGCTTATTCTTAAAATTACAGTTATCTGAGGATATGCAGGAAGCTTCAACAATTGTAAATTTAAATGATGACATCAGTCCGGTTAAGCAAAGTGGCATAGAAAATAATTTATCATCAAAACCTAAAATACTTCATATGAAAATCTTGGACGAAACAGAAATGATCGATACCAATAAAAGTAAAGCGGGCGTAAGTATTCGAAACATTTATATAATTTACAACTTCTGCAAAAACAGCTGTTGCGAAAAAATTTTCAACTTTTCATTATTTTCAGAGCTTTTCTACCGTATTACCAGAAACAAACAAACTTGGAATTAACTCATCTTCTTCCTTCGATAAATCTGATTTAAAAGTTAACAAAGACACTAAAGTAACTTCTATTAAAAAAAATTCTGAACCAAAAACGAGTTCAAGAAAAAAAGTAAGTTTAAATATCTATTTATGATTGAATATAATTTGATTACTATTAAAAATTTTGAATCATGAAGAATTATTTCTAATCCTAATAGTATGTTGTGCAGCGAGTGGGACAATTTGTCGATTGTTTGCGAAAGCGAAGTTGAACGCACGAGCGAAGCGATTGCGCTCATTCGCTTGAGTGGGTAATCGACAATGCTACATGAGTTGCACATACTATTTGTTATTACAAATGCGGCCATATATGCGGGCACAAAATCGGGGTTTAGGGGCCTCCCCAGCCTCTAAAAACGAAATGAAAAGTTGAAAAAAAAAAGAAACAAATGTATTTCAAATAATAAATACAAAGTAATTAATATTAATTAACAAAAAATAAATTTATTTGAAACAATCAATACATAAAATTAAATGACATGAAATTTAGCTGTCACTTTTCAATTTTACTAATTTTTTGTAACAAACAAATTTGTTTTAAAAAATAATTTATAAAAAATTGCATTTTTTATTTTTTTTTAAATTTCACATGTCAATTTAAAAAAAAATTTTTTTTTGCGATAATTTTATTGTTGGAAAAATTATAAAATTTCTGCTGTCAATTTTCATTAAAGTTAAACAGCTTAATATTAATCAATTTTTTTTAAGTTCGTTAAAAATATGAACTTTGTAATGTTAACTTCACATCCTCAACATTGACAATAATGAAAGTATATTAAATACTATTTTACTTCAAAAATTAATAATTAATTGAATAAAAATTTCTCATTAACTTTCATAACGTTTTCTTATTAAGTATGTTTATGAAAAGGATTTAAAAAACGAAAAATTTATAGATTTATTATTTATACTTTCATACCGCTTTTTGTTACTACATAAACTCGTAAAAAATGTTTATAAACATTTGAATAATGGTAATACAACTTTTATTATCGCGAAATTATATTCTTTGAAGTGTCTAAATGACATCAGAATTTTTTCAAATTTTTCAATTAATATTTATTTGGACAAAAAAATTATTTAAAAACTACGCTCACTACAGTGGTGGCGCACGCATGCCAGAACTGTTGCGCGAAAGCCAATTTTAGACGTTAAATTAAAATAACAATTAAATAAATAAATATTGGAGCTACAATTCTGGAAGTTGTAAGTTACTTTCAATTTATCAGTCACAAACAGAATTTGTGAATTTTGGTTCTTTAAGAATTTATTTATAGCATGAATGAAATTAGAAAAATAATGGGATTCATAAAATTTTATCGAGATCATCTTTTTTTGTGCCGATCCATGAATAACATTTTTTAACTTCCCGCTATGAAAATCGAAGATTTTCAAAAAACGGGAAGTTATTGTTTTCACCCCGTTTTGCTAAAATCGAGGTTTCATCGAATCTCAACGTTTCGAGGTCTTAGGAAGCTTCCCTGACTATTCCCGCGATAGTGTCTGTATGTATGTATGCATGCATGTGTGTGTGTGTGTGTGTGTGTGTGTGTGTGTGTGTGTGTGTGTGTAAACTTTTCATAATTTTTGAACAGCTTAACCGATTTGATCGCGGTTGGTGCCATTCGAAAGGGCTTGACTGAACTTAGATTTTGAATTGCAAAAAAATTACAAAAAAATTTTTTTCAAATGTGGTTTTTTTGGAATAACTTTTAAACGCCTTTACCGATCATTTTCAAAAACTAATCAGCTCTTAACATAAAAAAACCACGTCGATCGCCGCTAGTCCGGCCAAAATCGGTTGATTCGTTCGTGAGTTGACGAAATAAAACCGAAAAAAGTGTTTTTTCGGAATTACTCCGGAATTTTTCGTTCTATCAATTGAAACTTAAAAATTCTTTATCTTTTTAGCTTAAAAAACTGCGTCGAATGCCATCAACCGTGTAAAAATCGGTTCATTCATTCAAAAGTTATTGCGATTTGAAAATTCAAAAAATGTTTTATCTAACTACTATCAAATTTTTGAGCTCGAAGAGATCAAAAGCATACAAAACCTATTTTTTTGAGCTCAAAGAGCTCAAACAACGCACAAATTGTATTTATGAGCTCGAAGAGCTCAAAACGTCGTAAGTGCAACTTCAAGCGTTTAGGTATAGAATAGGCGGGAAGTTCCAGGGATGGCCTTGAGGGTCTACCGTTATCCTAATGTTTCTTAAAGTTTTGTAATAATTATTTAAACTCAACATCAACTATGACTGCTAAAATGTCCAAAGCTCGACTCTTTTTTTGATAAAAAGTGTCAACATTGATAAATATAAGCATTGTAACCCAATGAAGTAGAGTACTCTATCATTTTCAATTCTTTTGTTTAATTTTGTTATTCAACTTATTCTTGTGTATAGGTAGAAGTACTGAGTGGTATCGCCATAGATAAGGACTGGTACGAAAGAGCGCAAGACGCCATTGACATAAAAACAAGAGTGAATTGTCTTTTAAATGGCTACTGGTCTGATGAAATAGCTATAAAACTCTGCCTAAAAATAAGATCAGATCATAAGCATCTTCAAGAAGTATCACAGGATGATATAAGTAATATAAAAGGTAAATTATTTATATTCATATGAACATTGTTGGGTCTCTTCTATGTTTTATGTAAAGAATTATATAATCAAAGGGTATGAAAATTAGTTTTATAAAGTTACAGTACTTGAATAATAAAATTTTCAATTGTTCATTTCATAAATAACGATGTGCAGTGATGCACACTTCGCGAGATTTAAAATCAATTGATAACTGAAACTTTTATTGTCTGTATTATAGTTACAGATATATTTACAGAGTACCTCTTACTAATCTTAAAATATTATGAAATTTTCAAGAGAGTGTTCTTTTTTTTTCGAAGATTTAATTTTTGAATTTGGGAAAATAAATTTTTTTTTTTAAACTTCGAATGATGTTAAATTAAATAATTATTTAATTTTATTATTCTCAATAATAAGAAAATGCAAATGTTATCTGTACTACTCCCAAGTTGGTCACAAGAAAAAATTGTAAACATTTTTGGCGCATGAACATGCATGATAAAAAAAGTGAAAAAAAGAAGACCCTCTTGAAAATTTCAGTATATTTGAAGATTAGTAAGAGGTACTCTGTAAATAAAAGGAGCCAAAAATTTCATAGTGAGCTTTGATTTTTACGATTTTTTAAATTTCAAAATTTTCCTACTTTTTGATTTTTCAAAAATTTTACCCGAAAAAAATTTTTATTACAGTCCTAAGTATACCCTTTAAAATTAACTTTAGCCTATATCTGTAACTATAATAGTTTCCGAGATATTACAAAAATAAATTTGAAAAATCTGAAAATTGTGAGTTTTAATTTTGCATAACTTTTCGAAAAAAATTTTTTCCTTTGGCACAACTTTGTTTTATGATAAAAGCAAACTTGTGATTAAATTTCATCCAAATCGGAAAGAGTCGATTCCAACTATTGGTCGATTTGACATGGAATGACCCACTTAATAAATTATTCTATTACTGTTTTCTATTTAAAAAAAATTAGTTAATTCATAGGTCATTAAATTACTTTACTCTCGTTTTTTCTGTTGTTCTTCATGATTTTTTTCCCATAAAATGAGGTTAACATTAATTTCAATACTTATACACATCTCAGTATACAACAAATAGCATATAAAAAATTAACTATTTAACCGGTTTAGCAGTTGGCTAATTAGCTGAGTTAAGCTAGGTTAACCGGTTAAGCCGTTGGCTAATTAGCTAAGCTAATTCGTCTAATCGGTTAAATTAGCTAAGCTGGCCAGCTAACTGGCTAATTAACTTAGCTAACTTTTTTAGCCGGCCTAACCGGCCAAATTGTACAGCCCTATTCGAGATTAAAAAAAAATTCCGAATTTCATCAATAATCTTAAAATGATTCAGAAAATTTTTTCATTAGCCCCATCTAACTTCATTTGACAGATTTAAGA
Source organism: Cotesia glomerata (assembly GCF_020080835.1). Classification (NCBI taxonomy): domain Eukaryota; kingdom Metazoa; phylum Arthropoda; class Insecta; order Hymenoptera; family Braconidae; genus Cotesia; species Cotesia glomerata. The sequence continues at coordinate 7,096,362 of NC_058166.1, read as the reverse complement.
ATAACCTACATTCGATTTTGTTTTTTTTTAAGTGTCTTGACATACCTATTTATAGTGAACGTTGTTGCTTGTTTTCAACATGGTGAAAAATCTACTACAATAATTTTAAATCTATGTACGTCCTTAAACTTCACTTAAGGTTTTAACAGCTCACTTTTTTTCAGCTTCATAATTTATATATATATATATATATATAGTAGTATATATATATATATATATATATATATATATATATATATATATATATATATATATATGTTTATCCAGTATGGTTTTCGCGGACCCGTTGGACACGTGCTATTTTATTGTATATATTTTCAATATATGACATAATAAGTTCATATATACGATGTTTTTTTGTGTATTGTCAAAAATTAAAATTGTATTAAATTATTAATCGCGTGGGGAGTATCTGACACCCCAACTTTAGGACCTCATTTGGGAATCTCACTCTCGCTCATATCTACAGCAGTGCATATCTGTTTTATACGCGTGGGGTATTTTTAACATTATACCTGTTATAGAATATTAAATTCTATTCTCACATATTCTATTAATCAGCTGATATTGACTTCTCATAATGTTTATACGTATTATGAATGAAAACTTTTTATTGGTTGATTCATCGAAGAAAATATTTTAGATCAATTTTTAACTTTCCAAGAAATTATTTCTATATTTTCAGACTTTCTACAAAGTATAAGAAACTGCGTCAATTATTACCACTCAGCCCATCAAGCTTGATCAATTTATTCAAAAGCTATTTACGTCTTATTATTTTAAGTACACTAGTCAGCTATTAATATTTTAATTAAAAAAAACTGAAACTGCTGATCAGCTGAATAGTAAGAAAATTTTAATTATAACACCCAACGTGTATGTTTTATTTAAAGGCGATTATGATGAATGTCAATTAGCTCATGCTGGCATAACTGAATGTTAATGATTTTTATAAATGAAAATTCTTTATTATGGCTTTTTTAACTAAAAAGTCATTTATGATCAAATCCTATAATATAAAATTGATGATTGAACTGAAGTTAGTTAAGTATCGAATATCTCGGAAGAATGGTTACTGATTTCTTATTGGCTAGGATTACAGCGCGCGCGTATGCACGCAATTTGAATTTTTAGTTGAACTGAAGTTAGTTTAGTATCGAAAATCTCGAAAGAATGGTTACTGATTTCTTATTGGCTAGGATTAAAGTGCGCGCGTATGCACGCAATTTGAATTTTTAGTTGAACTAAAAGTTAGTTTAGTATCGAAAATTTCGGAAGAATGGATACTGATTCCTGATTGGATAGGATTAAAGCGCGCGCGTATGCACGCAATTTGAATTCCTAGTGGTTTTTTGAATTTAAATATTGGAAGTGTTTAGCATTAGTTACTTAAAGTGTTTATTCTAGTTAGATATACTTGTAAGCTAAAGCTAACTGAAATTGTTGATTAGTTAGTTCATTAAAAACTTATAATTACTTCACAACCATGTCAATTTTTTATTTTTAGTTAAATATTTTAATTAAGGCCAAGACTTTTGCCTTAATCAAACAACAATTAGTATAAATATTTGATATTACAGTGAAATTATTGATCTCATAAAAAAAGTTTTTAGTTGTAGGGAATTCCATTTTCAATAAGAAATGTTTCTTATGATTTTTTTTGAATCCCGGAAAAAACAGACTGAAAATAATAGACCCGAAAAAAATAGACCTGAAAAAATATTAAAACCATGAAAGACTGATATTGATTCATCAAAATTATTATAAAATAAAAATAATAATAACAATAATATTTTTTTAACTTCACGCTAAAAAACTTGAAAATTTTAAAAAATCGGGAAGTTAATGTTTCTACCCCGTTTTTCGAAAATCAAGTCTTCATCAGATCTCGACGTTTTGAGGTTCTAGGAAGCTTCCCTGACTATTCCCGCGATAGTGTCTGTATGTCTGCATGTATGTGTGTGAGTATGTTTGTGTGTATATGTTGGCATGTGTGTGTGTGTGTGTGTGTGTGTGTGTGTGTGTGTGTGTGTGTGTGTGTGTGTGTGTGTGTGTGTGTGTGTGTGTGTGTGTGTAAGTATGTAAACCTCTCATAACTTTTGGATGGCTTGACCAATTCGATCGCGGCTGGCACTATTCAAAAGGGCTGGTCACACACACACATACATATATACATACATACATACATACATACATACATACATACAGACACCACCGCGTGGGTAGTCAGGGAATCTTCCTATGACCTTAAAACGTCGAGATCTGATGAAAACTCGATTTTTGCAAGACGGGGTGAAAACAATAACTTCCCGATTTTTGAAAATCTAAGATTTTTAACGGGAAGTTAAAAATTCTTTTATGCAACCAAAGTTTTTGCGATGATATAAAAAATTTGACATTATTGATTATTTATTTATTTATTTATTTAATTATGAATTGTTATTTCAAAATAACGGGGAAAAATCCTAGCCCTAATTATAAAAATTAATCAGTTGATATTGCATCTTATAGTGTGAATTGGATTTATAGATAAGAATTTCCCATGAGTTCTTTTGACAAAAAAAAAAAAATAATAATTTAGTTCCGCAAAAAAAAAGTATGTGTACTTATGCACGCATGTAAGAAGTTATACTTCTTTGGCGTAACAAGATAAAAATCTTTTTAAAAATTTTATCTTTCGCATTATTCTACGTTCGTAGAAAAAACGACAATAATAATAGAAAAAAAGTTATGTAATACCTTAAAATAAAATTGACAAGATACGCGTTTCAATAATAATCTACGCTAGATATAATTTTGCAAAACAAGTTTTATGATTAAATTGCTTGCAAACCTGATAGCTACAGGAAAATTTTATGTAAGCAATTTGAGTTCTAAATTTGACAACAGTATCAGCTAATCGAGAGTATCAAACTTCTCTCATCAAAATTAATATAAAAGTAAAATAGATTTTCCAAAGAAAAAACTTAATAAGTAACTCATGATATTAAATCAGCTGACACCTAATATTATAACTTATTTTAACAATATAATCCTAAACCCATATAAAAAATCTAAACAGCATAAAAAACTCATTAGTAATTAAATCGCGAATTCTACAATGTAATTTAAGATGAACTTTTTCTTGGAAGAGATAGCAAATTAAAAATTTTTATTCAAAATTCTTGATAACGGGATTCCATAATCGAATCAGCTGATCCGCAATAAAAATGTGTTTTTGCTATTAAGCAAAAACATCATTAAGCCTTACGATTTAATTCATAGTTTGTAATTTCGAATTTTCAATTCCGAATTGATGCACACAGAAAAAAAAAATTTCTTGACTGGAGAACAAAATTTGTACAGTCATATTTACATTTATTAATATAACTGATTTCAAACTTTTTTTATTCAATACGTATACCACTATTTTTTTTTTGCAAACTGATCTCTAGTTTTTTTAGAGTTCACAGAAAAATAGTTTTTTAGACCATATAGAAAAATAGCTTTAAGCATAATATATTTATTTAACATTTGTTAAATTCAAAATTGCCTGTAAAAATTACAGAATAATAGAATAATCATAGATAATAATAGTAATAATAATAATAATAATTATAATAATAATAATAATAGAATAATTTTTTCAATTTTAATAACTAAATCAAAACATAAATTTTTAGTTGAATTTTATAAAGACAAAATTTATAAAATAAAAACATTTGGCAGAGTATTCATGTCGATTCTTCAAATATTTATAAATTTTAAATCAACATTTTTAATACTTATTAGGCTCATTGAAACATAGATTTTAATGTCTTATTTCAAATTAATTATAAAAAAACAATAGCTAAGAGAATTATGCAAATGATTTTCATTAAGCATATATCAATTCTAATAGAATATCAATAAATAATAAATTTATGCACTAGGTGCCCAATAAATCACTTTTATTTATCACTTTTCAGATCAGAAATCGTACTGGCTCGTTTTAATTACTCGTAGTTTGCCAGGTTGTTTTTAGAGTTACTTTTAGTCCATACCCAAGTTTTTAATTGATTTCCTGGATCGACCCTTCAAACAAGGGTATTTTTCTAGAAAGATCGTCGATATCTTCTAGTGATGGTAAAAGTACCAGATTCTAA